>NC_040040.1:25410648-25474986 GCF_003713205.1 Coffea eugenioides | reverse complement strand
TTCTAGTCTCTTGAGACCTACTTACATTGATCTATGACTTACTTATATTTTTAAAATGACCCGTTTCAAAATTTAATTTTTGAAAGCTCGTAAAGTGAAAATAGTGAATACGCGATTGGAAATAATAATCGATTCGAGGATACAATAAGCTTGAAAAATTGGAGACTTGTACATTAGTCTTGAAATAGATATTTTTATGTTTAAGTATTCAATTATTAGTTAGTGATACTACCGTTATAAGAAATTCTTGAAAATTCCACTTTATCGCGCACAAATCGGAAGTACACGTTTTTACACGCGCGATTAATTGAGGGACTTAAGACCATTATTTTTAGACCATTAAGAGTGAATAATAATAGTATGAATACAAGTGTATTAGAGGTTTAATGCACTAGTGAAATAAACTCGAGAGAAATCGAGCGCGAAACGCGCGCTTGCGCGCACTAATCCTAGTTGACTTTTGGAGCATTTTGAGCCACTCATTCTTAAGTCTCTCAAGAAGCTTTTTCAGCTGCAAAACACACTCTTTTCCTCACCATAGCAGCCGTGCATCAAGAAAGAAAAAAAGAACCAAAAAGCTCTTCCAATTTCTTCTTCATTTCTTCATCAAATCTTCCACCAAATCACACCAAAATTTAACCACACTTAGCTAAACACTTGATGATCATCTTAAGCTACAAAAGGGGGCTGCTTTCCACGGTTTTCTTGAGCTAAGGAGGGCCGATAATTTCTGTTTTGCTCATCAAGAGAGGTAATGGACGATCAACCTTGAAAATCTTGAGTTATGGAAGTAGTAGTGCACATATAAGCTTATGCATGCTTGTGGGTAGCTTGTTTATGTTGAAAAAATTGTTGTGTGGGCTCTATGAACTCCCACTTTAGTTGGATGGACTGATTTGGTGAATTATAATGCTATTAATGTTAGTTTAGTGCTTAAATTGGTGGAATGATGTTGGGTTGTTGGTAGAAACTCAAGGAAGGTGCCATTTTACCCCTGCCATGTTCGTGCACTTTGGTGCAAACTTTTGAGGTTTTAATGACTTGTTTATGATGTATACGTGTTATATGAATGGTGTAGAAAGTTTCATTGAAAAATAACATGATTTGGTTGGTCAATTGTAGTGATTTCAAAGGTTTAGTAAAACTGGAAAAATTTCCCGGATTGCCCAGGCAGTCTTTTTCTTTCGGCCATAAATTCTTACTCCGATATCGAAATCGAGTGCCGTTTACAAAAATGGAAACTAGACATTCCCAGCTTTCCAACGGTATAAAATGGACATTCTGATTCCACTTGAGTAGTCCATACCAATCGTTTGAACATGACTGTCCTGTTTCACGTCTACACTGGGAGCTCTGTTTTGAGCAGCGAGTTGATGCTCAAATATGAGCTGGCTGTGGACAGATTTTGGAAACAATTTATTCTAAGAAAATGTAGTTTTATGAATCTAATTTTCAACCCCACAAACCATGCTCGATTCTAAGTTGAATTGAGTGAGTTGTGGCCGAAATCCGAAACTGACTCAATGATTCAAAACCCTCAGTTTGGACAGTTGCTACCAATCTTGACTTGGGACTTACTATTCGAAATTCTTGGTGTAAATCACCTACCGAATGTATCTTGGATCCTTATTATACCTGGTTATCATAAATGAGGCATGTTTTAGGCAATTTATTGGCCAAAGGTTTGAGAAAAAGAAAACTAAAGGTACAAGGCAGCTTTGCCTTGGAGATTTGGAAACTTTGATGGTTTTGTTAACCAACTTCCCGAATGAATTTTCCTATGAAATTTGGTAGAGGAATAACCCTTATATGGTAGTGTAATACTGCAAATGTTTGTGCCATTCCTAGTCCGTTTCTATGTTCAAACAAAGTCCCAAAGTACGTGATTTAAACCTGGAATTTGCTTGACAACTTCACTTTTGCAGCAACTTTGAACTACCATATGTTGGTGCTCAAAACTCCGATTTTAATTCCGCTTATTTTGTGTTAAAATTTTATTGCAACTCTAATTGAGTTTCAAATTTGAGAGGCTAGTTCAAATTCTGTGAATTTTACCGAATTTCCAAAATTGGCAAAAAACCAACCTCAAAACTGTCTTGCAAGCTTAAAACAGTAACTTTGAGCCAATTTTGAATGCTTTCCATTTGGAATCATTGAAAATTTATTCTAGGAACTTTTAGTACTTTGGAAGTAGTTTCCAACGGTACCAAATTTTCCAATTTTGGACGTGTAGAGAGTGAGATACGATTTTTCAAAATAAGTGTAACAAATCTGAAAATTTCTAACTTCAAGGAAATGGAGTTTTACAAACTCTCGCTTTTTCCTTTGATATCACTGGATCGTTTTACACTCGATTTCAAGGATGAAAATCAGATTTCGCTTGTGTTTTAAAATCTCACGTTTGAGTCGCGATTTACGAGTAATTAAGGCTCATTCTCGTGAAATTTTCTTAGATTGTACAAGGGTACAATCTTCCTTATTAATTGGGATGTATAAGTAATAGTTTATTATTAAATGCTCAAGCGCTCAAGAGGATCTTCCAGAGGATCTCACGGGAGACGCCTAAACCATCATTTGAACTTGCTACTTGAATCACTGTGAGTGTCAAGTGCATGAATTTGTTGCTAAATGGTTAATTGATTCTTATCCGTTATGTGAATTTGAAAATTTGATATGAGTGTGTACTTTACCGTACTCGCTCTCTTTCGAATGAAATTATATTTGAATTTTGCTATGTGAATTCATATTCGACTTGTACATAGTAATGTGGATGTGATTCCTTTTTGGAATCGTCGATTTGAGCGTTACTCATCGACTTACATTCGTATTCGTATTTGTATTCGTACTCGGGGGACGTCCAAACTCGTTGGTTAACTTTGCGATTCGAGCCAGCATGGGCTTGGTCGATAAGCTTAGCAAACCATGAGATATTCGTAGAGCATGATCTATTGGAGAGATCTTGCTCGGCATTACTCGCGTAGTATTACCATGATATACTCGGGTATTATCAAAACTTTGATGAGCGGGTCCGGTAAGGGGGTGTAACGGTGACGGGATTCGAAGAAAGTGGTGTATCTACGGATTTGATACTTATGTGGTTGGCGGAATGTCAACAGGAGATGTGATCAAGACTCGGACATAACTACGTGGAATTTAGCTCCTGAGAGCTACAGTATTCTTGAATTGTTTCTGTTTATTTTCCTATTCGAAGTGTGAATTATTCGAATTTGATAGCTTTGCTTATAATGTAATTGTTGTTGCTACTTGGATTATGTGTTTGCATGTGTGTTTCTTACCCTCACTGAGTATTGGCTCATCCCATTAGTTTATTTTTCTTAACAGGAACCCGATTGGAAGAAGTTAAGGAAATGCCAACTTGAGGCACTTTTGTATTAATGGTTTAATTGTAATCGACTAGACACTTTTGGATTTTGTATATTCTGGGGAAAGTGATTGTAAATTTGAAATTGTGATGTAAGACTGGATATTTATGTGTGGAAATGATTTCGTACCTTTATTCTGACTTTCATTGTTAGTATTAGACTAGGTTTGAATTAGATTTGTCTCGAGTCCTGGCGAGAGTTGGACAGGCATCCCGCGGATACCCTTGGGTTCGCCCTTGGGAGAAGTGGGAGCGTCACATTATCTCTGTATGCTAAATTTCATCAGCTAACCTCATAATCTTGCAAAACCTCAAACAGTATTTTAAATCATAAAACAACATTCAAGGAATGCAGTGTGAACTTGTGTCACCCATAATTAGCACTCTAAAACTCTCCTCTTCAATTACAAGTTCCCGTCTTTCCCAACAAATCCCTAGAGGATTATAGGACTAACAGTAAATTCAAATCCAATAATACATACTCAGGTGAAAGCAATATTATTCTACTCCCCTAGGCACAGAATTCAATTGAAGGCACTTAAACCTCCATTGCAATTTTCAGACATCACCCTCTTTCCAAATGATAAAATCTATAGCTTTCTCAATCAAATTCGCTCAGAAAAAGGGGGAAAGGAGAATAAAATGGAGGATGGACATTTCTTTTATATCAGTAATAACAACAGTACTTACCAAGAGAAAATCAATCTATCTCAAGGTAAACTAAACCAGATTTAACAATTCACTTCTAGTTAATACCAAAAAATGATGCAGCTTTCCTCTTTGTCAATACCAGACCCATCTTACAACCAATCAGAGTCACAAACGGAACACATTGTATTCCTTCTAGGTAAGCAAATTTTCTTACAATACTATTATGGTAGTACACTTGTACTTTGTGTTGCCAATGTTGTATATAACCATATCTTTCCTGATCAGTAAAATTTACAACTTTATAAACCAAACTGAGTAACAGAAGGGGACAAAGAAATGGGAAAATCAAAGGGAGATGAAAATTCTTCTATATCGATATTATACGCATTTCACTTACCTAGAAAAAAACGGACCATTTTAAGACAAACTACATCATAGATAAAGAATCAGTTGTACATAACACTGCAAAAAGATGTAGATCTCTATCTTCTTCAAAATTAGATCCATTCTATATCCAATCAAAATCACCAATAGACCTATAATAGACATAATGTATAAGCAGAATTCTTTAATCAATAACATATCGAAATTCACTTGTACTTTTGCCAATGTTGTACTTTACCAATACCTTCTATCATGAACCTTCATCCTTCCGGTTGGATAATGAACCAGAAGAGATAAAAACACAAAAATTTCAAAGCCATGAATAATTAAGAATATTCCTCTCATTCTCCTTATAGTAATGGATCAGCCAACTCTCCTCTCCCCTCTCAAATTTTTAACACATCCAATCAAAATCATCAGCAAATCCAGTAATATACATGCTATACGACCAAAACTCTTCCTCTATTACCATTATAGCATCTCTCTTGTACACTGTGCTGACAAGATTGTACTTTGATATATCATGCACAATAAAGCTCCATATTTTACAACCAAAACCCCTCCAAAACGAGAATTAACACAGTAAAGTAGCAAAAGAACAAAAACTCACTAGTCCAACCATTCATATAATCAAAATTATGTTGTTTTCTCTTTTTTGTATTTTTAGCCCCAAAAAAAGGTATTTACCTCTGAAGATACATTATTTCTTCCTCAAGAGCACGCCTGAGGCTGGATTGCTGGTGGGCAAGGCCTTCACAAGACTCACAGTGCTTCCCAGGACAGTCAATTTTGTTGCCCCAATACACGTACTTCTCAGAATCTCTATAATTCTTAGCATTTTGCTCTGCATACTTGTTCCTGTGATGGAATAAAAGAATCCTTTTGTGGAAAAGAAAGAAGATGCAAGGTAGAGAACAGCAATGCAACCAATTGTAAGAACGACAAGAATAGAAGATCTGGGGTAAATTACGACTACAGTTAATTACATTTACCCCGCTAGTGATTTGTCCAAATATGTTTCATTGAGGTTTCTTCAATTTTAGTCATGTATTTTTTTTTCCAAAAATTCGTATTACCAATTATTACCCTTTTTTAAAAATATACAAATTATTACCTATTTGAATTATAGTTTTCAAAGAAAAATTTGTTTTCTATGAAACATTTCTCAATCACTTTTTACTTTACATATATCAGAATCTATTTCTGAATCACATTTTATTTTGTATGTATCAAATTATTACCGAATATTTTTCTATAAAATTTTCAAAAAAATCAAGTCAAATGGTCTTTTAACCCAAAGTACACTTACCTTTTGTTATTTATGAGTCATGACATCCAAAACCCACAATCGAAAATAACGGAATAACTACTAGCCAAATTACATTCTACTTATAATATATTTTTCTCAAATGAAATTTCTCCAAGTTATGGAAATAATTAGATTCTACCCTTTGAATAGCAAAGTGTTCATATATAAATAAAAAATGCCAATTTAATTCTTGTAAGTTAGACAATCTAACATTTAACCCCTTGTCGCTTTTAAACTTTAGCGTCGGTTGGGGGATTTGGCTCCATTAAATTCTCTCGCCATTTTTATAATGCACATTTAGATACATGATACGTGTTTTCAATTGCTAATAAGAGACGTGATCATTTTAAATTTGACTAATTATAACCTTTATTAATAAACAAAGACACATGTTATGCATCCAAATATGCACTGCGGAAAATGGAGAAAGAATCCACGAGAAAAGAGCCAAGTTTTCAGTTGGAGGATTTTGACTCCCCTCCAATGGATTCTCTATCCATTTCCTACAATGCGCATCTAGATGCATGACACGTGTCTTTATTTATTAACAAAGGTTAGGATTAGTCAAATTTAAAAGGATCCTATCATTTCATTTATTAACAAGGATTAGAATTAGTCAAATTTAAAAGAAAAATCTTCTAATTCTCAATCTTCATTTATTAGGAAAGAAGATTTTTCTTTTAAATTTGACTAATTCTAATCCTTGTTAATAAATGAAATGATATGATCCTTTTAAATTTGACTAATCCTAACCTTTGTTAATAAATAAAGACATGTGTCACGCATCTAGATGTGCATTGTGAAAAATTGAGAGAGAATCTACTAGATAGGATCCAAGCTGTTGGTTGGATGATTTAGGTCCTTTTCAATGGATTCTTTTTCCATTTCATATAATGTACATCTAGATGCATGACAACATGTACATCTAGATGCATGACAACACGTGTCTTCATTTATTAGAAAAGGACATGATCATTTTAAATTTGATTAAGGTAACCCTTGTTAATAAATAAAGACACGTGTCATATATCCAAATGTGCACTGCAATAAATGGAGAGAGAATCCACTAGAAAAAAGCCAAATCCCTGGTTGGATAGCTATACTTATAAAAAAACATGTATCTAAAATACGCATGTATAATAAACACCTCGTAGAATATTACTAAAAACACCCAAAAACATCTAAAAATATCAAAAAATTACTAAAAAAAAAGCAAAAACAAAGAGAGCAAAATACATACCAACACACACACCTCATCATCATCACTCCTCCCCTCTCCACCATTATATTCCTTTCCTATTAGGAACCTTTATTGAGCCAATAGCTCTATTGTCCATCACCTATCCCCACCTTCCTTGCAACTTCTCCCATCCATCCTCCTTTTCTTGCTCATCAACCCCCTAACTTCTATAATGGAGAGGAAGGAGATTTGGCGATAAGAGAAAAGGGATAGGGGTTTGACAATGGAAAGGAATGGCCGGTGGGGGAAAGGAAAGGAGTGAATAGAGAGAGGACCTCATGGTCAGGGGTGAGAGAGGGGAAGGAGATGAGGATGGAGAAGGGATGGCAAGTCCCAAGGGAAAGAGAGGTATTCCAAATATATCTCAAAAACTCTAAAAACAACTTAAAGCCTCACATCTAAAAAGTTTTTAAAAACATATTATTATCATTATCATTATCATCATTATTGTTATAAAAGTTATCATGTGTTTTGGTACCTTTGAATGTTTGCATTTTTATGATCTTAGTTTTTGTTATCCTAATTGTGCCCTTACTAATTGATGATTAATGTTCTATATTCCACTCTTATAATTTATGATGATTTAAATTCATTCTAGAAAATATTGGTTGATGAGAAGACAAAACATTAATTGATGATTATGTTCACTATATTGCGTCATACCATTTTAATTTATAAATAAAAATCTCCTTAAACTTGTAAACACAAAATGAGTTGAGAAACGTTCAGCAAATAGATGAATTATATTAGTTGTATCCATCCAATTCAAACAAAAGGGAAGAATTTTGTATGTCACGCCCAATGTGAGGATTTTACTTTAGAACAATGAATCCTTGTTATTTAGAAGTATAAGAAAAAAATTGGTTTTAGTTTTTATTATTCCAAAATTACTATTTTCTTCAATAATTAAAAACATTTTATTGCATTTCATTAATAATCAATATCAATTAATATGATTCATAAATACGGTTACAAAGATGAAACGTCCCTTTGAGTGATGGTGTATTAAAACTCAAACACTCATGTTCAAAGATAGTCTTATAACTGAAATAGCACTATACATCATTTACAAGTCAATATTAATCGTAAACAAAAGAAAAAAAAAGAAACACTAAAAAAAGACCAAAACTAAAAGAAAAAAAATAATATTACATAAAGAATGATAAATGTTACCCAAAAAAATTGCAAAATTCAAGTCAGATGTCATAAAAGAGAACATTAAGATCACCCAAATCGAGCAAAAATATAAAAAATAAATATAGATGTAAATGTAGATACTTTTTCACCGGGAAAAATCCACTTTTCGTCTTCAAACTTTGAGTTAGGGACACATTTCATCCCCAAATTTTTAGACGCATCACATTTAGTATATAAATTAATTATTTTGGGCCACATTTAATCCAAAAAGGGTAAAATATTCAATTTGGATGGAGAAAACTGATGTGGCGTTGATTTTGACTGAAATTTTTTTTTTTTAACTTAGCGGCCACGTGCCAAACACGTGACTTTCTCTATCCAAATTAAGCAATTTACCATTTTTGGACTAAATGTGGCAAAAAATAATTAATTCATGTACTAAATGTGGTGCGTCAAAAAGTTTGGGGATGAAATGTGTCCTTAACTCAAAATTTAGGGATGAAAAGTGGATTTTTTCCCTTTTTCACCAATGGTACCAGCTGTCTCAGTCAGATTAAAGTGTTCGTGTAATTGGTTTGAGTTTTCAATGATGTCCAAAGTACTCTACATAAAATGACACAAAGAATGACAAAAAATGACAAAACGTTGAAAAATTCAACACAAATGATGGATGTTTTGATACCTAAAATATCAATAGTCTTAGATTACAGTGTTTGTAAAATCTAGTCTTAGTTTTTAGTGATGGTTTAAGTACTCTCTTCTCGAATAATATTCATGCACTTTTCATCCCTAATGTTTGGGTGAGTGACCAATTTCATCCTCAAATTTTCAACAAGAACACATTTAATCCTCAAACATTTTCAATTTTGGTTAATTTAGGACAATTGACAGAAAACTCTTGAAACTGGATAGAAAATAGTCACGTGAGAAGCATACTCCGTTAGTTTAATTTATTGCAGCCAACAAAATGGGGAAAACTGTCTTCTTTTTTCATTCGTGTCTCCTTTTTTCTTGAGTATATGCTCTGTTTTTTCTAGCCCTAAGTTTTGCAGGCAAAGTTTCATCATGCTCAATACCTATTATTCTACTTGTAATAGCGAAGGCCATGGAGAACCTAGAGTGCTAAAATAAGAAGAAGAAGTTCTGCTTCTTCGATTTCATCAACACGTGTCTGCAATTGTGGATTGAGGACAAAACTAACAACTTGTTAGCAGGCGACAATTTAAAAGAAGATTTCTTAGTTGTTCTTTGTGGCCAGTAAGAACTCATTGTACTATTGACACACCAGTAAAACTTTGATTTTAACAAATTTTTGAATTATGTTTTATTAGACTCGACAGGTGCAAGTATTTTGATAGGTTGATGAGGAAATTGGTCCAAGAGGAATGGTGCTTATATCTGGTTTGCCAAAAAGGGTGAATAAGTTGGAAGAAATAATTGAAAGGATACGAAAGAGGGAGAAAATTTTCATCATCATTATTGTGGTCCTAATGGTGTTGTTGGTTTTGAGTTGGAGGAGAACAAGCAAAGCAAATGGAAAGTGGGGCAAGCTGTTGCTAAGTCTAGTAAGAAATGTTGCTAAATTTGCCAGACTGAGATTGTATTTTGTGGAAACAAATGTGATAGGTGCCGAACCTGTGCAATAATAAATACCTGCTTAAATAAAATATAATTTCTGTAGATAATGATAAGCAGGATCGAATCCACAGGGACTGGGGATAATTTATTTCTTTTAGAGTCCAGATATGGGGGGTTTTTGAAAATGATAGTAACTAAATTACTTGGAATAAATTAAAATAAAATAAAATAACTACAACTCAAATAACTAATTATCACAATAAAAATAATAATGGACGAACTCTAGCCAAGAGACAACTTCGGAGATGGTTCACTTAATTCGATCACAGATGCAAGGATTATTCCAGTTACTATCTGATAAATTAGTTATAGTTGTCATACACGCGATAAACAACCAACTCTTCCTCAATTTGTCGATAGCCAAGGTACGACCGTTGACTATTTCTCTAATCAGGAAATAACCCTAGGTACGACCATAGAAGTTCAATTCCCTAATTGCATGAATAATTAGAAGAGCCTAATTCTAACCAATCAACACGCTACGGGGGTCTCTTTAAGTTAGCCTGTCTATCTCCCTGACACAAACCCAATCATGCCAGTTGCCACCAGTTTAGAATAATTAAACAATTACGGATTTAACTACCCTAATTGGCTTCAGGTTATTGAATTAATCTAGAATCCGGGCCCTGGATAATCGAATAATAAAACAACCATATGAACATAAAGCAGAAGATAGACAAATACCAGTGAATAATGAAAATAAATAAAAACTAATTCGATCTCACAAATTTAGTAGAACCAAATCCTTCGTTGTTCTTGACTAGACAAACTTAGCCACGCCTCATGAGAAAATCTTCAAGTAATTTCACTGAGGTCCAGGCCATCAAAAGAGCCAAGAAAGAAACAAAACTAAACTACGCTAAAAGCTAAGCTAAAACTATCGATTGATAAGAGTTCTCTGTACGTTTGTCTCCTTTTTAAAGCCAACAATGACTAAAGCTTCTTATCCCTGTGGTCCCCGCTGGAATTGAGAATCAAACCAAAAGTGGGGCTCTACCGAATTCCTTGCTTTTAGTTTCCTATTGCCCGTAGAACTCAAATCTCCTAATCAGCAAAGGAAATGCAATCTCTTTGTAGCACCATGTGGGCCCAGTTGTTTGAAATCCCAATTATCTCCAAAAAGTCCCTCATTTTTGTAGTTTTCTGTTTCACTTCCTGAAATTGAGTCCAATACCAAATATAAGTAAATATTAATAATTAAAACAATATTTGGCAAGGATATAGGGGAAAATTAACAATAAAATAACCAACAATTAACACCCTATCAAAATGTGTTTGCTAGAATGCTAGTTGGATAATCCTTTGTTTGTAAGAGGTAGGATTTAGGATAAACGTAGACTAAAGTAGCAGCAGAGAAGTATGAAAACCAGCTGTTGATTGATCAATTATGTACATTTTACGTATGGAAGTGGACATTTTCTGTTTGTAAGGAAGCTATTTTGTGTATGAAAACTTGGTGAAATCTCAATTTTGTCATATGATTCTGGTCACATAATTTGTTCCCAATTTCGTACAATTGCAATCTCAATTCTGATAATAGTTACACGTATATATTCTTAATGAGTTGTATCCTATTGAGTTGGGGACCATAAACAAAAGTAAATCCAAAGTCAATAATGAGCTAATCCCTATTTTACATATAGTAGTGTTCAACATGATTACAATGAGATCCCCATTGTGGGGGTAACTAGGGCTACAAACGAATCGAGCGGCTCGAGTCAAGCTCGAGTCGAGCTCGAACCGGCTCGAGTCAAACTCGAGCTCAGAATATTAAGCTCGTTAGGCTCGCGAGCTTGAGTATATATATATATTTTTTTTATTTAATAATAAAATTACGTATATTATATATATATTTTTTTATTTTTTATTTTCATAGTGAAATTACGTATATATCCTTAATATTTTATTATTTATTAAAAAAAAAATATTATTTTATTTATTTTTTTAAAAAATAAAATAATTATTTTTTATTTTTTTCGAGCTCGAGCTCGAAAATTGCCAGCTCGTCGAGCTCGAGCTTGGTAAAATTTAGTCGAGGCTCGGCTCGATTAGCTCAAAACTCGACTCGGCTCGGCTCGTTTGCAGCCCTAGGGGTGACCAATCATTTAATTCCTTCTTTTGTAGGGACATTTTTCTTCAATGGGGTTCTACATGGATCCACTTTCACCAATCTTCTAGCTAGTAGCCAGCCGATCGTCCGATTGATGTCAGTGAGAATATTGGAAAAGTTCTTCATTGTTAAAAAAAGACAAAAGAATAAAAAAGAAGACAATTTTTTTTCTTTTTTGTTGGCTGCAATAAATTACACTAAAGGAGCATGCGTCTCATGTGACTACTTTCCATCCAATTTCAAGAGTTTTCTGTCAATTGTCCTAAATTGACCAAAATTGACAATGATTGAGGACTAAATGTGCTATTGCTGAAACTTTGAGGACGAACTTGGTCCCTCATCCAAACACTGGGGATGAAAACTGCATTTCCCCCTAATATTCAATAATGGTAATTGTGACAAAAAATGAAGCAGCAAATTTGAATTATGGAGACAATTAAAATAATAAAGCACTTTTATCTAAAACTGTCCCTTTGCGTTTTACTCCCAATTTATCAGTTAATGAAAAATTCTTGATTATCCACAATTGTAATTCCAATTCCAAGATCATCAGAAATATAGATACTACAAAAAAAAGGTGATGCTGGAATCAAAAAGTTATTGTTGCTTATGCTTAATTTGTGAAAATAAAGAAGGACAACTAGCTAACGATTCAAAGGCATCTACAAGAGTGAAAGAAAAAGAAAAAGAGAAAAAAGTTAGATAAATATTTCAAATTATCTAATCTATTGACATAGTATATGATCAGATGATTAATTGGACTATATAATGAATGTAAAATAAATAATTTAGTAGGTTCATATGATACTATTGTTAAAGTATGATGGTTGTTCATAATATCTAAAAAAGTATTATATTTTAGGATAATACAATCACATGTAAAATATGTGAAGTATTACTAGTCTACAATAAATTCTCTAAAAACACTCCAAAAAGAAAATTTTAACTCAAACAGGCACTCAAATTTTGCCAGCATGTGTTCTGGACCAACAGGTGATTAAACAACAATTTTAAAATTTAATTGGGCTTACCTTCTTGATTTTTCTGGGGGTGATTTTAAGAAAATTTTATTGAAGCATGTTCCTTAATTTATAAGTGTGTTTCTACAATAAAAATGTGGTTGAGTTTGTCTTCTAAATGGGCAGAATCTAAAATATATATTGTTCAATAGAGATTTTTATGGTATTACATTACACAAGTGGTCACTGAAAGTTGCTATAGAACTGCTGGAAGTTTATTCTTACAAAAAAATTAAGTCTTGACACCAATATAAATACTAAATACTAATCAAAACTAAAACATTTTCACCCTTTAAATTCAATTCTACGAAGCAGATAAGTCGCAATGCTTATTTTTAATTATTTTTTAATAGTTCCTTAGTGTCGCATGCTGCTAATTTTGGTCACATAGTATAGTGAAACGTATTACCTTAAACTTTTACTATTGCACATGGCTTTACTATTGATCTATCTTTAAAAAAAAAAATTACAAGGATCTTACCCTGTTTCATATTTTCCAAACGCTTTTCCGGACTTGATAATTGTACAAAACTACTACGCTTTTCCTGACGAACTCATGTTCTCATATTGGATATTGGTGACATATAGAACTTTCATTCCTTGTGAATATTTTGATTTCTAATGATGCTTTGGGATGCTTGATTGAATTATGCCTTCTATATGTGGGCGAAAGTTGCACAGAAATTTTGTAACAGCATGACACTTTTCGGATTACAATAACAGGTTTTTCTTCATTCATTATTGTGTCGAATAGCTATTTTTCTTAGCTGTTGTAATTTTTAATTTAGTCCCATTTCAAGGTTACGATGACAAATTTGTCCAACTAAAATAAGTTGAACAAACTGAAATGCTTCCTTTTCACTTTACTGTGCAATCCATCGTAGGAGCCAAAATGAGGACAGAACATATACTTCCAGACACCAAATCATATGTGAGAGATTTTTTTCTGGAAAGAGGAGAAATTAAATGAACAGAAAGTAGTTAACTGCATCAGAAGTTCCTTGAAGAAGGGAAAGCAGAGCTGCAACAGATGGGAGTCCAACCAATATAGTTCGAAGGCTCAAGAAAACATTTAAGTTATAGAACTAAGTAAAGATTTATTAAGATGTTAAGGTAGAAAGGTTACACAAGGGATACACCCAAAGCCGCAAAACTTACTGCAGCTTTAAGCTATTTTCTAGTCCTAAATACAATTTTAATATCTATCATCAATTGTAAGATCCTCTAAAATTTTAACGCTGGAGGAAGAGATACAAGGAGAACAATGAGCAGGAGCATACCACTGCAAGAATAAGCTGAAATGGCTTTGAACTGACAAATTTCAGCTACTGCACTGAAAGCGCCCTGCGACTGCAATTAACAGACACTTCTTGCCTTTTACGTGCTATATTAACAGTCAAATCTGTAATCCTTTGAGACGCTGCTAATCTGTTGATTAAGAGAAGCATTTGAAGGATCAATCTGAGTAGTTGGTGGTTTCAAGCCTTCTGAAATGTTCATGGGGAACTCCATGCAAAAGCCTCACAAATCCCAAGATACTGAGTTTTCCATCAGAATGCCGTATCTAGTCCTGCAGAACTACATGAACCGGGACTGACCGACTAAGTCTGAGCTTCTGTGTAGAAATTATAATTCGGGAATAGCATTAAGAATGCTATCATTTAAAGAGCTACTCATCAATCATAAAGTCAAGTGTTAGGAGATCCTATTGCACAGGGCTACGAGGCATGTACTTTGGTGCTGCTATTAGCATCATGACACAAAGCAGTATTCTCAACCATTTCTAAGTAAACCCATGTAAGAGTAAATCTGTATCAGTGGCTAGCTGCTTCTAGTCAATGCATTTTATTTCATGTCGATTACTAGTTCTAAAGCAAATAAAGGGATCACATTTCAGACGTAAATTGTATTTTAGAATGAGAATTCCCAGTTGATCATTTTAGCTGTGATGGATCTATAATACATCAAATTCCCAGTGCCCACTTCAAATGGTATGTAAAAACCCTTTTATGAGTTCCCAAAAAGTTGCACCTGCAACAGAGTTTCAGATTGCGAGCTGTTGTCCCTGTAGGCATTTGTGTCTCTGTGGGTGTGCTTTGCATGTCAATGTAGGGGTATACGAGAGAGAGAGAGAGACAGAGAGAGACTTACTGATGCAAGTTTCTCTATCATAATCGGTCTGTTCCCATCCTTCTCAAAAATCTCATAAGCACGGCGCACGTGCGTGTTACTCCTAGCTTTCCATGCCTTCAAGCTGGAGCACATTTATTGCAGAATTCTTCAAAGTCCATTTTTCTGTGCTGAAGAGAACTCACCTACGTGACAGATGAGTATATTGAGGCAGTGGAGATAAAAGTATATTTGTGGAATTTATATATGCATGTTTTGCCAGTCCTTTTTTAATAATAAATGTATCTATGTCTTGTGTTTTAAGCAATGATATCTTTTACTTTTAAATAATATATGTATTCTAGATGTGTCTGGAACTAGATTCAAAAACTATGTTAACTCTTTAGAGGGAATTTCTTGCGGCAATTGGAGTTGAAGTCTTCTGTTCGCATAATTGCTCTACCTGCCGGTCTGTGGCATCCTTGGCAAGAGAGAAACAGGATTTTCCAGCAGTATAATTATACTTATACACGGGTGGGCCCAATTAGGCATGAGCCTAGCATGATTCAAGTTCGACGCACATTTAACAAATTTACTATTTAAATTCAAATTCTGTCTAGTCCAATTAAAAGTTAGGTTTATTATACTTTTGTTTTTGGGGCACGCGAGGTGACAATCCTATTTATACTTTTTTCAACACTTATTTTTCTTAGTGAAAAGTTCATGGAATACTTTAGTAAAAATTTTTGTCGCTGCATCTAAGACAAAGCACTTTAATCCTTCATCACAATCTCCTGGAACCTGCAGTAATCTTTGCTACATGGCATCTGTACTTTTATTGTTTTCCACAAGTCAATGGAGATTATAAATTCTTGACAACAAAAGGAACCTGCATTTTTTTTTATTTTGAAGTTGTAGTACACGTATTCTCTTTTTCTAAATTACTAGTCTTTTGCCACCACCCATTTGCGTGGCTCTACCCCGATTTGAGTGTTGGAAATGGTTAATATTGAGCTCTCCATGATTTTAAAGTTATACATTATACTCAAATTTCCATTATTGCAAGTACACAGGTCGTATAAAACTACAAGGAATATTTGAATGTCAATTCCATAGTAAAGATTATCAAGTACTAGTGTGATTCAAACTCCTTTATTGTTTAGACTACCATAATTAAATCAAGTAATCTATTTTACAAATATGCAATAAAAGTAAGAAAAATGACAAGAACAAGGACTTTGAGATTATATAATTCCTAACTACTTTTACAAGTGAAATTACCAGCTAATTTAGGTTTTTACCTTGACTAGTTATGGGTTAATTTGCTAATGCATATGATACTTGCATTCATCGATATACTAACCATACCTATAACTATTCCCTACCTATATTTCATGATGAAACTAGCCATAAATTCATTATATTCTACGAAATTATATGATTAAAATCACAAAAGAGCTTCCCAACTTTTGTGAGAATACTTCACAGGTTTAACATTTTCATGAACTAGTGTTAGATCACAATTTTCATTGAAAAAATAACACTCTTAGATATTGCAACTCATGGTACCAATTTAATCATGATTGTAATAGTAAAAGTGTTAAATAAGTTACACAAGATATAACTCAAATAACCATGAAAAATCACATAAAAATCAATGATAGTTCATCAATATCCTAAGCATAAAAACTAGCAATACATAAAAGATAAGAAATCAAGAACCAAACTTGTATTATCACTAAATGTAAGAATCAATATAAGAAATAAAGTCATAGGAGAGATGTCACCTTTGTCAATGGTCTCCAAAGCTACCTATCTTCATCTTCTACCTTATTTATGCTTAGCTTTATACAAAGTTTGGATAAAACCACACTAATCTATACTGAGCTAATGACATAAGAAATTCTAATGAAAAACTACATTTTGTGTAGAGTTTTCTTAGCCTCCAAAGTCACCAAAACAAGCTCACAAGAGACTTATTTATAGAAGATTAAATCTCCAAGCAATGATGTTAAAGTTGATGTAATTAGCTCTTTAAAATCATCAAAAGGTGCTTATTAAATATTCATGATTTCTTGAGTAGTTATACTTGAAATTTGTTCAGAAAAATGAGCATAAAAGTTGTGGAAACAAGCTACAACTTACGTATCTTGGTTGTGTTTTGGTTGTGTTTCATTTCTTTCTTTATGTATCTAGTGATTTGTCTGGTTAACTTTTTTTTACCCCTAGAATAAACTGTAATTTTCTTGTTTGGTTTTAGGGAAACTATCCTGCTCCTGTCCGTTCCACCATGGAACCCCCAGAGGATTCTATTTCTACCCTTGTTGCAATGGGTTTTGACAGAAACTCTGCAAGGCAAGCTCTCATTCACGCTAGAAATGATGTTAATGCAGCTACCAACATCCTTCTTGAGTCACAAGTGCGCTGAGAATGGAAGATTTCCAGCATTTAAGAAATGCAAGCTGGATATTGATTCAAAGGCTAAATTGCGACAGATGCAAGAGGCAGTCAGCATGCAAAATAGCAACCATTTTGTGCCTCAATGGTATTGCAAATTCCCGTAATTCGACCCTTCTTGATTTTCCCTGGGGATTTGATTTGCCTCCATAGGTTGTCATATTGCTGCTTAGTTTTAGGGCAACTATCTCTGGTCACTCTAAGGTGGAAACTCTAGGATCGTCTAAACATGAATGTGTAGAACATTCCTGTAGGCAAGCTGTTAATATTGTGTTTTACATCTTCAGGTGTCTGCAAATATATGACCTTTCTGATGAAGCTAGTTTTACCATCTGAATAAACATCGTTGCTGCTGAGACATCTGTGACTACTTTTAGTACATCAAATGTTCACTTTCGACAATCTGTTTAGTGTTTGAAAGAGTTCCTGATAAACATAAGTAGATGTCGCGTCTAGCCACTTTATCTAACTAGATAAAAAATTGGACCAATTTGATGGATGGACATTTGTCATTAGTTCATCAATGCCCAGCCTTGATAAGGGTTTGTATTGTTTTCTTTACCTGTATTCATGTTTTAAATGAATTCACAATTAATTTATTTGTTGTGGGAGGTTGGCGGTTGATGATCTTTAGCATATCCACCGCTGGATCAGAAATTTGTTATACCATTCCTTAAAATTTTCTGCATGTTATACCGAGAATTTCAGCATGTTACCCGATTCCAAAAATTTCTGCATATCATATTTGTGTTTGGTTACTATCATCAACTATACACATTGATACTAGACCAACTAGGCAATCGGAGTCATAAAGCATTCAAAGAATCATCTTTGGGAGCAGTTCAAGATTCTACTTGTCACAAAGTACAGAATTGCGCATTGGAAAGCCATATAGGCAGCAGCAATGCATTTGCCCCTAAGTTTCATTCACATTTTTCAAGTGATTTGACTCTTGTTCTAGTTGATTCTCAATAAAGTCTTTGCACAATTTTATGATGCTTCTTCCATGTTTCAAGATGGTCTGAATGGGCAAGACAGTAAGATCGGAAACTGTTAGTAACAGAGTGCTCAACATACTGCAAAAGTTTTGAGCCTTTCCAGGGAACTGAGTATACATACATTAGTATAATAACAATTCTGCAGGAAATTCTTCTAGTACTCAAATCCCTGAATCTACAGATGTTGCTGAATTCGCATTTTTGCGCTCTTAGAAAATCTATTAGTCATATCTGACCAGATTGAGATGGATTATTGGTTAGGGAGGAGGGAATTGGAGAAAGAGTTGTCACTGCATAATCTTAACGAAGAACACTTTACATTGCTTATTAAAGAGAGATTATTTTGTGCTCTCTCCATTTTCGAAGATGTCACTGCTCTGAAAAATTTAGAAGGAAGCGCCCTTGACACTGATTTTTTTTTTTAATTGTTTTCTGGAGGACAAATGTAACAGAACAAAAGAATATTTATCAAGAATATTTATCAAACCTAAGCAATAGAATGACTATTTATGCTGCTGAAAAAAAACTTTATGCTGGACTGATTTTCAGCCATTTTGTAGTTCTTTAACTTACAATAATTGGACAAAAATGTTCAAGGACTCACTTATCCTACACAAGCAACCATCATAGCAACCAACTAGTGTTAGGAAAAGGAAAGTAACAACTCAACCTTTCTGCTACTCCAAAAGGTAAAAGTGAACAGACGGAGGATTTTTGTCAATCAAAAAATTGTTATGAGGTAAATCTATGCTATTTGAGAACTAAATCACATGGATGGGGAACACAGGATCACTTATGTACCTAATTCATGGCTAAACAAAATTACACCAGATCACATTGCATACTATCTAGATTCAATCAATTAAGACCTACAGTAGTATAAGAAGGACCAATAAGGAAATGCTTAACCCAAAATTCCCTTAAACTGATAACCGTTGCAAATTAGCCAACTCCCACAGTAATCTTGACCAGAATCAGCAAGAAAAGATTAATGTTTGCTAAGCCAATACATATTTAGTTACTTTCCAAACAGGCGCAAGGCTACGTTAGCTTTATGAGACAATCAGTAGTTTAGGATGAATTTAACAAGATTTAGAGCCTTAATACTGCAGGGAAAAAATTGGCATGTATCAACTTTGTCTTGGAATAGAAATAAGATTAATAGTAATTTTTAATGCACCTCACAACAAAGAAAATCGTTTATAGATATGCTATGAAAGATATGCCACAATTCTTAACAGAAAATGGAAACTAGCAGTAACTCAGTGCAACATTGGCAAGGTTACTAATAGACCATTTGAACTGTTAAAGTATATTCAGCAGCTACTGTTCAAAACTGAAGTAACGTATGGTGTGAACAATGCATCTGCAATTAAATCACAAGTATATTCGTGAAGGGGAGAGAGGGACAGATTAGCATAAAACGAATCTTAAAATTGTAAATAATAATGATGTGACACATAAGAAATCCTAGGATCTCAAGTGATTAGTGCAAAATCAGATCATCAACAAAATGTGTAGAAAACAGTTTGTTGCAAAAGCATATAAAATGAACTTACTGAAATCATTAGGCACAAGCTGTGGATGCCATTTTTCACGTACATGTTATGCAATTTTTTCTCAAAACAACCAAGTAAGGTGTAACAATGTTTGCTAACTTGAAACACACAGATCCAGTACGCAATCTATAACTCCCAAAATGGAAAATGAGTAATGGGTAACATGCTAGACATCAACACAAAAAAACTATTAGCAAATCATGCAGTTCAAGAACCAAGAAACATAATAGGATATCAATGGAATACTCTACCTAGTACTTTCAAGCGGAAACGCTTGTATATGGGGCTAGCGTAATCAACTCTGAAACCCATTTCTTCAAACATTTTGAGCTGCAAAATAAAGGACATAAAGCTTGTTTAGACCACTAATATTACAGTGGAAACCAACATACAGACAACTTTAGGGCATTATATCAACCTGATCGAGGAAGCCATCATTTGGGCAGACAAATTCAGAGCTTTGCCTTAGTGATTCAAGTGCATCTACAGAAATGCAAACCCATCTAAGAAGAAAGAATGAATTTAAAAAAAAAGAGAGAAAATAAAAGAAAAGAAAGGTAGAACACATCAAAAATGGAAAGAACACTATCAGTGTTCCTTGTTCCAAATTAACTAAAGGTCAAGAAAGATAAGCACAGAAATCACAACAGATCCGATGCACACTTGAGAAAAACAACAAAGCCAAACAAAAGTGAGATTGTTCAAACCTTCGTGGGATAGCTCTTCAGTCCTCATCAGATATGCTGTAATAATAGCTGCACTGCAACCAAAACAGTCAAAAGGAGTGTGTAAAACCTTGGTGATGACCAAGCATGGAAGGAAAGTGTACCACATTCTTGATAAATTCTTGCTCACAAATAGATAATGAAAAACATAGAAACAGGAAAACAAAGATTTCCATGGTTTGATAACATACTAAACTAAGAACCAAATTTACAAGGTCAACTTGTTAAAAGTCCAAGTCCATGATTTCTGCATGAGAAACTGTGATCTATCCATTGCAAGTGAACTAACGAAATTAAAATGCCTTTATCTAAATTCAACAGAAATTACAAACACAGTGACATGACAGCCAGACTGCTGTTATTCCACGCAACAGCAATCTCTACATAAGAACATTTTAGATCATGTTGAATAAAATGGATTAGCTGCTTCAAAGTAGCAACAGCAATCTCTACATAAGGTGGCTTGATGTCTGCCATTTGGCCTTTAGATCCATAGGGTGATTCATCCACTAAAAAAATGGCTTTTCGTAATTCTGGACATATTGGAGAAGGTTACTCCAAAGATTTCACAGTTGATTAAAATCCAAGCAAATGAAAGACAATAACATCAACCAGGAAATAATCAAAGCAACAACATCCTTTAAAGCATGAACCCACCGTGCTAAATATGAGAGTTTCATAAAGGTATTAACTCATTTAACACAAATGTGAGTCGCATCTGGGATTCTGTCACCAACTTGGAGAAAAATAAGGCATTAACAAAATAGACATTAATTTCTGGAAAAGGAATATCCATGGACATTATCATATGTAATAAATGCGTTTTGAAAGAAGGGCTTTGAATTTGACAAGCTTTGTCATTGGTGATAACAGTAAAGAAGAATCCAGTACATAATTGGACATATTGACTACAGATTCCTAAAATGGACTTCCATTATTATAGAATACAAGATAAGCGATATTTCTAAGGGACTGTTGTCTGTCAAAAATTGTCATGCCTACTATGTAAATACAAAAATGTGGGTCCATATGCAACAACCAACAAAACTGTGACACCCCAAGACACAGAATAACAGACATCAGTTCAATGAACACTCGTTATTCTACCAGCAAAAGGAGTTTTAAAAGTACCTCAGCTATAAATTGGGAACAAGCAAACTTCAAAAGTAGAAAGAATCAGCAAATGAGAATTACCTTCTTGATACACCAGCAAAGCAGTGAACCAATACAGACCCTTCTTGTCTACTTCGGTCAATAAAATCTAAACAAACATCCAAGTAATCCAATAGATCCTCACTCTCTGTATCTCTCAATGGTACAGCCATCCTTCCCTGCTTTCTCTAAGGAATATAGCACCTTTTCTGGTGCCAGAGAACTCTTGGACCCATCACCTGAATCATCCTCTGTTCCTGAACCCCCAACATACACCTTACGAATCTCTTCTGTAGGGATCAGAATCTCCCTTCGCCATTCTGAGAAAAATGAAATTGACGTGGAGCTGAGAACTGATAATATATGTGTAATTTCACCACTACCATGCTGGAGAACATCTGCAGCATCCCCAATATTGCCAATAAATAGATTCTCCCGCACCAGGTATGGCATATCACACAAATGATATTGCCGCTTCTAGAAACTCAAATCTTATGTGCCTGTTATAGTAAAAGATTAATTTTTCTTAAAAAATATAAGCCAGACTTGACATTTCATTTGTACCTCATTGGGAGATGTAAAATTAATTCAACAACTGTAAATTGCATATTTGCTTTGATCAAATTGAAGGAAAGTACCTCCCCCCTGCCCCCAATCCAAACCCCCCCCCCCCCCCCCCAAAAAAAAAGATCATTATCATCAGATTAGATAACTAGCAAAATAACTAAAGTACATGACGGATTAACTTTTTACCAAAAAGAGTAACTTTACACATACCATTATGATTCGGGAAATGAAGCACTCTCATTTGCTCGATGGTTATGTTATAAAAATAATTATGGAATCAGAGTTTAATATATTAAACACAACAATCAACCACCATGAATTTCACTTGTGAGAAATGTGCCCAAGCCTACTTTTCAATTGTCCAACATTTTCTCTAAAATTGATGTAGTGGTTCACAAAAGTTTATGTATGCATACTAACAGGTCTATATATGATAAACCTAGAAGTCCGTTATATCCCTTTCCTTTGACGAACTATGTAGCAAGAACATGACATCTAATGCAAATGAGACAGCATCTATAGCAGTGACAACACTAATTTTAGTTCACTTTCGCATTGAGTTCATTCTTTCAATCCATAAACCACTGGTTACACCAATAAAACACGAGTTCCTCCATGCATTGGGTAAAAGTTTCATTTCACGAGCGGATCCACATGTTGAACACCTAGTCATTTCACAAGATTCTATTATACACATGGCGTGAATCTAAAGCTACTTGTGTAAACAATTTACTACTACCCTGATACTGTATATCAAATCAAATCATGCAACACAGATATATGTCTGCTCCTTTTCCAATCTTTTCATTAGTCTACCTCAAAGGCACAAATTCCAGACACATACAACATCAAACAGACATGTCAATGTGCATATCACCCCACAAAATTCACAACCAAAATGAAAGAACGAAAAAAAAAACACCAAAAGCTTCAGTTTTTCTCCTTTTTGCCCACAAAAAAAGAAAAATGAACAAATCCAAACAAAAGTTGTATCAAATCTTAAAATATCGAAAACATGTCATCCAAAAATAAGAATTACACATACCTGGTAACAACCCTTCACCCAGAATTTTGTTTTCCTTTCTTTTCTGAACTGTTTTCTAAACCTATTTATTGTATACAAAGTAAAAGATAAGACAAAAAAAAAATTAAACTCAAGTACACAATCTTTGATTTCAATAAAGAACACACAGGCGGGAAGATTATAGGCATATATCCTTGTATCTATACCTGAAGAAGTTAAGGGGACTTACCGGTGGAAGTATATTCCGGCGAGTGAAGTCAGATTACCGGCGAAGTGTAAAGCAAAAAGTTTTTGGTATCACTAAATCCCTGTGTCTGTCCTTACGGAATGCGCTCTTGTTTTCTTTTCCGTCTCATTTTCATAGATTTTTAACTTTTGTCGATTGGGAGTTTCACACGTGTGACGGGTGCTGTGCAGAATCTTTGGCACGTGTAGAACACATTGAAGCAAATTGAGAATTATTTCACCACTCTATTGGCACGCGGTAAGTTGGGGTTGGGTTTCAGGGACACTACGCAGCGGAAAAATAAAAATTTTTCCCTAAAATCATCCAGGAATCACCATAGATTTTACGTATGATATACTAAAAGTAAGGTTTTAGAATTACCTTAATCCAAGCGGTGTCTCCCTGCAGCGTTGTTTGAGGATGGTCAGCCCTTGAGCAGTCCAATCGTCCTGCCTCTACTGATATCCACGCTAGAACAATCCTGGATCGTCTCACGAACTATGTGTTGAAGAGAAAAAGGTGCTAGCCTTCTTACTCTCTTCGAACGTATATTTTTTCTCTCTCTGGTATGTGACGCTCACACCCTCAATTTTTCTCCCCTCTCTCTGTGTTTGTATCTACACCCAAAAACCATTGGAGAGAGAGAGGGTTATATGATAAGCTAGAATGATGAGTCTTCTTGTCTGATTCAAAATCAAAACAATAAGACTTCTCATCACCCAAGACTCTATCTATCATTATCTGATAGATAAGAGATAACCATTTACTCTTATCTGCTCAAATAGGCCTGGGATTAATTTTCTTTTAAAATTAAACCCCGATAATTCACATAGTTTCAATCCAGGATTAAATCTCTATTGCGTGTGACCTAATAGGTCCCGAATGCATTGGTAATAATTATGGTTTAATGATTAGATAAAATAAACGACTTTATTTTATCATAACTTATAATAAATAATTAATCCATAATTATAAATCACGAGCGGTGTCTAGCCACACATCGCGATTGCCCAATTATTCGGAATTAGTCAAGGGAATTTGACCTCACCTTTCCGTGAAAAATTACCGTGTAATTATTATCCTTTCACCAAAGATATCCAATTAGTCAGGAATAAGGAATAAGTGCCAATTCCCTGATGACTAATTAAATTTTCTAGTTCCCGAAATTTACCCTTAATTAGGTTAAATTGAAGACATTCTTCAATTTACCTAATAGTCGACTTTAGGGTTAATTTCTCACTAGTGGCCATCCGGATATCAACTCCTTCTATCAGAGTGGTAAATCCTATCTTGATCACCCATTTTCTTTACGTGCTTCACACTACATCCAACTTCTACACTTTAAGCCACTCTCAAAGAGTAACAAGTAATTAGAGTCAAAATGTAGTGATTCCCACTCAAGATTCTATGGTGATCTCAAGTCGTAGGATCACTTACACAATTTTTCACTAGAGATACACCATTGGCACTAGATAGATATCCTAACGGGATCTCTAAACGGATCACTCCAATGCATTTGTACTTTTCAAATCATCTACACATTAGCCTAAGTATCTTCATACCATAGTTGATGAGAACAACCACTAATTACATTAATTAGAGGCTAACTGTGTACTAGTTTTACCGTACTAAAGATGTCCTATTTCATTAGTACAAAAACTAGGGAATTTTAATAATATTACTATAAATGTGATTGATATCTCATAGTCACCAACTCTTGTGACTATCATCACATTAGTAATATTATAAGGACTTTATCGGTTGTATCTAATATTTAACAGATAAATAAGAAGTTATTAAAATACAAAACATATAATAAGGAATGTATAAAATAAAAACAAATACATTGTTTTAGGGCATACATTCCAACAATCTCCCACTTGCACTAAAACACATTATCCATGTTTTTCATCCCATAAGATAATACATGACTATCATGCTTCTTTTGAGGAAGAACTTTAGTAAGAGGATCAGCTATGTTATCCTCTGTGGAGACTCTCTCTATCTTTACATCATTCCTAGCAACGATTTCTCTAATCAAGTGAAATCTCCTAAGCACATGTTTGGATCGCTGATGAGACCTAGGTTCCTTGGCTTGAGCTATAGCTCCATTGTTATCACAGTACAAAGTGACCGGATCAACAATGGTTGGAACCACACCAAGTTCAGTTACGAACTTCTTGATCCAAACTGCTTCCTTAGCTGCTTCCGCGGCCGCAATGTACTCAGCCTCTGTTGTAGAATCTGCTGTGGTGTCTTGTTTGGAACTCTTCCAACAGACAGCACCTCCATTAAGAGTAAAAATGAAGCCTGACTGTGATTTACAATCATCCTTATCTGATTGAAAACTCGCATCAGTATAGCCTTTGAGCTCTAACTCACCCTTTCCATATATTAAGAACAAATCTTTGGTCCTTCTTAAGTACTTAAGAATGTTCTTAACGGCTATCCAATGACCCTCACCTGGATTAGCTTGAAATCTGCTTGTGACACTCAGAGCATAGGAGACATCAGGTCTTGTACATAACATAGCATACATAATTGATCCAATTGCTGAAGCATATGGAACATTGTGCATCTTATCAGTCTCAACTTGTGTCTTTGGACACATGTTTTTAGAAAGGCTTATACCATGAGTCATAGGTAAATTACCCCTCTTAGACTGATCCATGCTAAACCTTTTTAGCACTTTCTCTATGTATGTAGATTGTGAAAGACCCAGTAGCCTTTTAGATCTATCCCTATAGATCTTAATGCCTAATATATAGGCCGCTTCTCCTAAATCTTTCATGGAAAAGTTCTTCGACAACCAACCCTTTACCGATTGTAACATCGGTATATTGTTTCCCATTATTAATATGTCATCTACATATAAAATAAGGAAAACAATTGAACTCCCACTAACTTTCTTATACACACAAGATTCATCCGGATTCTTGAGAAATCCAAACTCTTTGATCGTCTCATCGAATCGGATGTTCCAACTCCTAGATGCTTGCTTAAGTCCATAAATAGACTTTTGTAGCTTACATATTTGACTAGGATTTGTAGATGTAAAGCCTTCAGGTTGTGTCATATACACATCCTCATGCAATGTCCCGTTAAGGAACGCGGTCTTTACATCCATCTGCCAAATCTCATAGTCATGATATGCTGCTATGGCAAGCAATATCCGAATGGATTTAAGCATAGCTACTGGTGAGAAAGTCTCATCATAATCGATTCCCTCTTTCTGCTTGTAGCCTTTGGCTACCAGTCTAGCTTTATAGGTAACCACATTACCATCCATGTCAGTCTTCTTCTTGAAGATCCATTTACACCCTACAGGTTTTATCCCTTCAGGTGGATCAACTAAGGTCCACACCTTATTGTCATACATGGAATTTATTTCGGAATTCATGGCTTCTAACCATTTAGAGGAGTCTGGATTACTTATTGCCTCTTGGTAGGTAGTAGGTTCGTCATCTTGAATGACTAGAACATCATTGCTATGGCTCACAAGAAATTGGTATCTCTTGGGAGTTGAGCGTGTTCTTACTGACCTACGAAGCCCTTGTGTATCAACAGCTTCAGTATCTGCCCCATCATTATGTGGTTGAAGCTGTTCTTCATTAGATCGTTCAATGTTTGTTGGATGATGCTGAATTTCTTCAAGATCTATTCTACTCCCACTGCTTCTTTCTAGAATGTATTCTTTCTCTAGAAAAATAGCATGTTTTGAGACAAACACCTTTTGCTCAATTGGATTGTAGAAATAGTATCCTATAGACTCTCTTGGATACCCTACAAACAAACATTTGTCAGATCTAGCTTCAAACTTGTCTGACTCTGCCCTCTTCACATAAGTTGGGCAGCCCCAAACCTTCATATAAGACAGATTTGGTTTCTTTCCTTTCCATATCTCATATGGTGTGGAGTCGACAACTTTAGTGGGTACTCTATTAAGAGTATAAGAGGCTGCATCTAATGCAAATCCCCAAAACGATTTTGGGGCACTTGAGTGGCTCATCATAGAACGAACCATATCCAATAAGGTTCGGTTTCTCCTTTCAGATACACCATTTAACTGTGGTGTACCTGGAGGAGTCCATTGTGGAACTATTCCATTATCCTTTAAATAAACTCCAAACTCGTCATTTAAGTATTCTCCACCACGATCAGATCGTAGTGTCTTAATACTTTTATTGGTTTGTTTTTCTACTTCATTCTTGAATTCCTTAAACTTTTCAAAGGATTCAGATTTGTATTTCATTAAATACACGTAACCATATCTCGAATGGTCATCTGTGAAGGTGATGAAGTATGAAAAACCACCTCTAGCAGTGATCGACATTGGGCCGCATACATCAGTATGTACTAGCCCAAGTAAATCACTGGCTCGTTCCCCTTTTCCAGTGAAGGGCATTTTGGTCATTTTGCCAAGTAAACAAGCTTCGCATGTATCATATGATTCATAATCAAATGAATCCAAGTATCCATGTTGGTATAACTTGGAGATGCGTTTTTCATTTACATGACCAAGCCTACAGTGCCAGAGGTAGGTTTTATTTAGTTTATCTGTTCTCATTCTTTTTTCACTCACATTGAGAATTTGATGATCAAGATCTAGAATATATAAACCGTTATTCCAACTTCCAGAACCATAAAACACACCATTTTTAGAAAAAGAACAACATTTATTCTCCTGGGTTATCCGAAACCCATTTAAATCCAAACAGGAAATAGAAATGATGTTTGTAGTAAGTGCTGGAACACAATAACAATTTAATAATTCTAAAATCAATCCACTGGGTAAAGTGATATAATAAGTCCCTACAGCTAAAGCAACAACTTTTGCTCCATTGCCCACACGTAGGGTGACTTCTCCTTTTCCCAGCTTTCTACTGTCCCTTAGACCCTGCATAGATGTGCAAATGTGAGAACCACATCCGGTATCTAATACCCAAGAGTCTGATTTGGAAGTAGACACATTAATCTCAATCATATATGTACCTGATGATGAAGCTTCAGCAAGCTTCTTTTGCTTCAGGCTCTCCAAGTATGACTTGCAGTTCCTTTTCCAATGTCCAGTTTGATTACAATGGAAGCAGGTTGCTTTGGACTGGTCCGCCTTTGCCTTTTTGGGCCTTTGGGTGGGCTTATTTTTGGATTTCTTAAATCCCTTTTCTTGCCTCTTCCTCTTCTTAGAGGAAGTAACGACAAGCACACCAGTAGAGCCTTTTCCCTTTTTGATTTCTTTCTCAGCAGTTTTCAGCACATTCAACAATTGAGGCAAAGTGTGCTGCAGATTATTCATCTGATAGTTCATAACAAACTGTGAGAAAGAATCTGGCAGAGATTGGAGCACTAAATCAACATTCAGCTCCTGATCCATCTTAAAGCCTAATTCGGCCAGTTTTTCAATTAGCCCAATTATTTTTAAGACATGCGGAGCAACAGGTGCTCCCTCTGCCATCTTGCACCTGAACAATTCTTTAGAGGTATCATATCTAACCGTCCTTGATTGTTGTTCAAACAACTCTCTCAGGTGTTGTACAATATCATACGCCCCCATGTTCATGTGCTGCTGCTGAAGCTGAGGAGTCATGGAAGCTATCATGATACATGAAGCTTCCCTATTGTCATCCTTATGTTTCTTATAAGCATTTCTAACAGCAGCAGGTGCAGTAGGTTCAGGCTCTTGAGGCATTGGACCATCAAGTACATACTCAATTTTCTCATGAGTGAGAACGATAAGGACATTACGATGCCAATCAAGAAAGTTCGTGTCGTTGAGTTTGCAATCAGTAAGAATAGTACGAAGGCTCAAATTGTTACTCATTCTACAACAAAATGAAAGATAGAATTTGTTAGAAAAATGTTTTGTTTAATAAAATCATAAAAACTTCAAAATTATGATTTTATTTCCACTATTTTTTTTTCAAATCAATTACCCTCTAAAATTGAATCGGGAATTTCTAAAATTCCATAGTGGCTAGGATCCTATCTTAATTTATTTCGACCTTGAGTGTGTCCCAACAAATCGAAAATAATTATGAAAGGTAGGTACTTTTACCAATTACAACTTATTGTAATTCCTAGATCAGTTGGGTGTCAACTCTTGACTTTAAATCTCTATGAATCAACCCAACACTTGCCTCTAAAATTAATGATTTTGAGTGAATCCCAACAAATCATAATTTTAGCTAAATCAAACCCATCATTCTTGAGAACATTTCTCATAGCAAAAACACGTAGTAAGTAAGGCAGCCTTGGGTGAATCCCAACAAGCTAGCACTTAATAACTACTCTAGTTTTATACTATAATGATGGAAGGCATTTTATTGATTTAATATTATAGTTGAGGGATTTGTCTCTTTTTCCAAAAATATTTTATAATTAAAATTTTTTTGAAAAATTGCTCATTTGGTCTCATCAATAAACATGCATATAACCATATCAAACTTATAAACATGAATTTAAATCGTGGATGGTTGTGGATATTCCTAAACTAATTTCCCCGGCCATTAGGAAAATTAGCATGAGACTAAAATCTTTAATACCGAGACGAACCCCTTCGTTGTAGTATGCCTCCTTTCTTCTTTTCAAAGTTACAATTTCTATATAAATAATATAAATTCCTATCATCTATTCCTATCTATTGTACATTACAAATAGTATAGAAGAAACCCCGAGTTACATTCGGGGGGAATTTAGATGAGAAAAGAAATTACAATTAGAAAATAAGAAAGGCAGGACACGCAGGCCCTATTTTAAAATTAATTACAACCATTCAAACCTAGAATGATTGTAACCTTCCAAAATACCACAATCATATTGCGTACTATATCCACAACCATCCACCATGCATTTTCATAATTTAAACAACTTTAAATAAAAGAAAAGCATGTAAAATAAGCAATCTCAATTCATGGATTAATTGGATTTAATTCCTAAGGTCCCAAACAAAATTTGGGTCCATGCATATGCGAGAAATTTTGGTAAAATTAATTTTTATTAGGTCATTGTTATTCCTAACTAAATTAGGAAAATAATTGGAAAGATAATTTCAATTAATCAAATTAATTGTGAATCAATTCCCAACCTAATAAATATGAATAATAGATCCCATAACACATTTTAACAATTAAAAAAGGGATCTAATTCAAAAATTGTCAAAAGTTTTAAAACTTCAAATTCTCAAAACAATAGTTTCCTAAACCACTGCTGCTCTTGTTTTCTAGCACTTCCGGCAACTACCACTAGACACCACCACTTCAGCCACCACCGCTGAGGTCTCCACTGACCATCAACGGCAGCAACTCCCAGCGGCAGCCACCAGGGTGATCACTGGAAGCAACCACTCGGCTGCAACACCAAGGTACAAAGTTTTCCCGTGCCTGATTGCTGCTGCTCTTCGTTATCTTGCCTGTTTGCTGGATAGCGGAGCTGCCACCGCAACAGCCACCACCACTGGAGTCTCCACTGACCACCAGTGGCAGCGGCTCCTGGTAGAAGCCACCAGAGGTCATGGGCAGCAACCGTGAGGAGGCTGTTGTGCCCTTGCCGATGCCTGCAGCAAATTTGCTGCGCTTTTGTCCCAGAGAGCTCATAGCTCTTCTACCCAGCAACCACCACCAGGCGTACAATCTCCCACTGCCACCAAGGAAAGCCACCATGGCCTCACATGGCAGCAGCAGCTAGCGGCAGCCCTTGCAGCCGCAACATCGCAGCAGCCGCAGGTTTGCAAATGCAAACTTGCTATGTCAGTTTTTTTTTTTTTGTTTTGTTTCAATGATCATCTTGCAACTTTTGCAGATGATCAACTATGACTATGGGTGACGCTAATCCACGAAAGAAGGAAAAACAGGTGCTTATGATATCCACAGCTTCCAAAGCTTCGAACGCTTAACGCTGTTTTCCAAAAACTTTCATGAAGACCCTTTTTTTTTTTTTTTTTGAAAAAACGAAAGTTAATTTTCCCATAATTTCGCATAATAATTAAATCCAATCAGTAGTATTAATCCATGAATCCAAAATTGCTTAACATCATACGTAAAATTCTTAGGGATGGCTCTGATACCACTGTTGGGTTTTAGGGACACTACGCAGCGGAAAAATAAAAATTTTTCCCTAAAACCATCCAGGAATCACCTTAGATTTTACGTATGATGTACTAAAAGTAAGGTTTTAGGATTACCTTAATCTAAGCGGCGTCTCCTTGCAGCGTTATTTGAGGATGGTTAGCCCTTGAGCAGTCCAATCGTTCTGTCTCTACTGATATCCACGCTAGAGCAACACTGGATCGTCTCACGAACTATGTGTTGAAGAGAAAAAGGTGCTAGCCTTCTTACTCTCTTCGAACGTATATTTTTTCTCTCTCTGGTATGTGACGCTCACACCCTCAATTTTTCTCCCCTCTCTCTGTGTTTGTATCTACACCCAAAAACCATTGGAGAGAGAGAGGGTTATATGATAAGCTAGAATGATGAGTCTTCTTGTCTGATTCAAAATCAAAACAATAAGACTTCTCATCACCCAAGACTCTATCTATCATTATCTGATAGATAAGAGATAACCATTTACTCTTATCTGCTCAAATAGGCCTGGGATTAATTTTCTTTTAAAATTAAACCCCGATAATTCACATAGTTTCAATCCAGGATTAAATCTCTATTGCGTGTGACCTAATAGGTCCCGAATGCATTGGTAATAATTATGGTTTAATGATTAGATAAAATAAACGACTTTATTTTATCATAACTTATAATAAATAATTAATCCATAATTATAAATCACGAGCGGTGTCTAGCCACACATCGCGATTGCCCAATTATTCGGAATTAGTCAAGGGAATTTGACCTCACCTTTCCGTGAAAAATTACCGTGTAATTATTATCCTTTCACCAAAGATATCCAATTAGTCAGGAATAAGGAATAAGTGCCAATTCCCTGATGACTAATTAAATTTTCTAGTTCCCGAAATTTACCCTTAATTAGGTTAAATTGAAGACATTCTTCAATTTACCTAATAGTCGACTTTAGGGTTAATTTCTCACTAGTGGCCATCCAGATATCAACTCCTTCTATCAGAGTGGTAAATCCTATCTTGATCACCCATTTTCTTTACGTGCTTCACACTACATCCAATCTCTACACTTTAAGGCACTCTCAAAGAGTAACAAGTAATTAGAGTCAAAATGTAGTGATTCCCACTCAAGATTCTATGGTGATCTCAAGTCGTAGGATCACTTACACAATTTTTCACTAAAGATACACCATTGGCACTAGATAGATATCCTAACGGGATCTCTAAACTAATCACTCCAATGCATTTGTACTTTTCAAATCATCTACACATTAGCCTAAGTATTTTCATACCATAGTTGATGAGAACAACCACTAATTACATTAATTAGAGGCTAACTGTGTACTAGTTTTACCGTACTAAAGATGTCCTATTTCATTAGTACAAAAACTAGGGAATTTTAATAATATTACTATAAATGCGATTGATATCTCATAGTCACCAACTCTTGTGACTATCATCACATTAGTAATATTATAAGGACTTTATCGGTTGTATCTAATATTTAACAGATAAATAAGAAGTTATTTAAAATACAAAACATATAATAAGGAATGTATAAAATAAAAACAAATACATTGTTTTAGGGCATACATTCCAACAGTTGGCTTGCATGCTTTGTCCTGTGCAAGATTCATTTTCATGCTTGGAGAACTTGACATAACAAAATATAGACACTCTAGCTTACTAGAACTGTGAATCAACTCGAAAGCCTAAAAGCTCCATCAAGCTCGATTCGGCAAGGCTCGAATTCGACTCATCTCCTATTCAAGCAGTTTCATTGGACTCGTTAGTTAGGACGTATATGTCATTTCACACTGTATAGAAATAGAATTAAGGATTAAATTATTCTTTGACCTTCATCCAAAATCATTTCTTATTTTCCTTCTAAATCCCAATCTCTCAACTGCATTCAACTGCATCCCGCAGTTCGTACCACCAGTTTACTACTCAAGAACTAACCATCATTTCACTAGTTACCTCTAGCGATCTCTTCAATCTTCTCTAATCACCTCTTCGTTTCCACAATTATCAATTTTTCTCCACCAAAAACCACTGCAAGCTACTCCATTTTCACGCCCAACTACCACCATGCAAACCACTGCGACCGTGAGTTTCTCCACTTTTTACAGTCAAGGCTAGTGGACCAGCTATCATTCCACCTAGCTGTAGGCTATAGCAGCCACTGACCAATCAAATTTGGTTGGTTTCGCAAAACCACCGTGATTTCTGGTAAGTAGGACTTACTTTCAAGTTTTTTTCTTATTAAATGTTGACTAATACTTGTATCATAGAAGATTGTGATGTTATGTTGTTTCTCTACATTTGGATTGCTCATTGCTGTTGTTTAGTTATGTTGTTTCGTTTGCTTCTTTTTGTTACAACTTAGAAGGGGATAGCTTTCGCTATAGTTGTTCTTGTGAGTTGCGATGCAGTAGAATTCTTTTGTGAGAATAAAAAAAATGAAAGTAATTCAAGGTGTAGTTATTTTGGAAAGTTAGTTGATCCCTATCTTCATAGTATACATAACGAAAATTTCACAACTTGATAGGATTGTGAATATATCATTAGTGCTGGGATATGCATGTTTCTTGGATAGAAATTGGGAGGATCTCACTTGACTATGTTATTCTAAACTTCTAGCCCTTGTTCCTACCTTATGCATTTAGTTCTTTTTTCTATACATGATGGAATATATTAATTAGACTAAGCTGACAAGGACTTGTATCTTGATTGCTCACTACTAGATTGATGTATCACTGCAAATAAAATACTAGATTGTTTGTGTTTGTCTATTAGAAACTTTTCTCTATTATAAGCTTTTGTATTACACTAGACAGCAATGATTGAACTCAAATACTAAAAACTTTTAATGCTTGATAATACATAGCTGTTTTTCTTTCTTTTTTGGATCATGCTTTTCTTGCCTTTGGGCAGTAATGGTTATACACTAAACTAAGTTCCCCGTTATCTGTTGAATGGAGGATCTCATTCCACTGCTCGATCTAGACTTTAGCTAAAATACTCGAGCTTGAGCTTGTTGAACTTCTAAAGTTAGTTCAATCTCGAGCTCTATTCAATTTTACCTTATTCAAGTTCGAACTTGAATGAATTTAGTTTATTTGAGCTTGATCAAATTCAAGTGATATAAATAATATTTACATAATACCAAACAAGAGATAAGATAGATATTTCATAATAATACTTATAAAATATTTTTTTGAAGTTCAATTGTACTCGGTTAAGCAAGCTTGATGAACTTGTTAATATGTTTGAATTGTTCGAACTTAACTCAACCTTGAATTTTGATAACATAAACTCGTGACTAGCTCTATTGAGATCGATTTGTTTGCACCCCAGTGATGCAATTTGGTGACTGTTCGTGTGATTCTTAGTGATCAACGAACTAAAGTCAATACAGTAGATTTTGAACTTGCTGATTTGTGTAGTCCGCTGTAAGCCTTTTTTTTTAAAAAAAAATATATGTATATATATGTATGTATGTATATTCTATATGATATACTTCCTTCATGTCAAAGAATAAGTTGACCATGAATTCAGGCGAATTCCAAAAGCTCGCTCAAGCACTTTGTTAAAAAATATGTTAGTTAAACATATGAAATCGTAAATTTCAGTAGTCATATTTTAGTCCTTCAACAAATGATATTGCAAAAAATAAAAATGTTATTTTGTGTAGAATTTTGAGCGCCTGTAGAAACTAAATGAAAAATGAATCCAATTTTGACAAGAAGATTATGATAGCAATCTCTAATGCCATTAGTAAAGTTACCTTTCCTACATGTCAATGGTTAAATTAGGTCATTCTTGGAGTTCACTACAGGTTTGAAATCCTGTTTATTGCCCAGAACAATTTGTAGATAGTGAAATGCAATGTGGGTCTGATGTAGTAATCATGCTTATACTGATTTTGAATTCATGCTTGTCGAGTTTGTTCTTCTTTCTTGAAGGTAAATGGAGTGTCGACTATATATACATATATATAGCAAATTACCCGGGTAGCCACTGAACTTTTAGAATAGTCAAGATTTGACCACTCAATTATTAATAGTATATTTTTATCCATTGAACTATCAACTGTGTAAATTTTATCATTTCATCTAATTCCATTGCTAACTCTGTTAACTCTAAGGGTCCACACGATTTACGAGACTTATTATTAACTTTTAGATCTAACAAAATTAATGGTGGAATTAGATGAAATGGTCCAAAATTTATACTTTTAATAGTTCAATGGGTAAAAACATACTATTAATAGTTGAATGGTCAAAATTCAACTATTCAAAAAATTTAGTGACTATCTAGATAATTTGCTGTGTGTGTGTGTGATTCTTCTAGCTGAAATTGAGTTTAAAGAATATAGAATTGTATTATATTCCAGTCTCACTTCATTAAATCAAACATTTGAAACTCAAATTCTTCAACTGGATCAGGGCAACCCTTTATTACCAATTCCATCAATGAGGGGAGGATGAAATCACATTCCTCACCATGACTGCAACTAAAGTTTCAGAATTTTTCGTGGATATCATAAAAGGGAAAACTTTGAATGCTATAAAATAGTAGTGTGTAAATAGCAATAAAATGATAGATTTTTTTTTGAACGAATAGCCCATATATGGTAGATAGATTTTTTTGAAATGGTAGCCCATATACATAATATATTGTATGCTCACATTTCCTATTCCTTTATTACTTTTAGTCACCTTTTCACTTAAATTTTACATTTTTAAAAAAATTAAAACTTACACCCTTTCAATTAATGAACGTCAGAGGGATGATGGGATGTGCCAGGGATAACTAGTAGAGACAAAAAATCTTAAAAAATATATAGAAAAAAAAGAAAAACTTCTTGCAGGCTAAGAATAATTTTAAGTTGCCTTGAGATGTTAAAAAAAAAAACTAGATTTTCAATGCCTTACAGTTTCTGTATATATGTTGGTTTCCTTTTTAACGATCATCAGTAAGAGATATTTAAGAAGAATTTTTATTAGCACCTAAAATATATAGTTACAAAACAAACATATCACATGGTTGCCTCCTAGGCATTTCACAAGCAGGGTTACCTATAAAAAATGAAGTCCAATTTGAAAAGACATAAGACAGTACATACAATACAATTCATATTGGATTAATCTTTTTGTACATTTTCAGTGTAGAAATTTTTTTACATTGATAACTTCAGTGCATGACGCGTTGTTTTTTTTTTTTTCAAATTTTTAAAAATTCTCCATTTAGACGTTCGGCATGCACTCAAGTTTATTAATATAAAAAGATTTCTACACTGATATTGTAAGAAAGATATCCTTTATTATATTGTAAAAGAAAAAACCAAAATAAGCGAAACACACTTTATATAAACTCCACACATATTCCTTTAGCACTGAAGATTTTTGTCCATGTCCAGTAGCCCAATCCATCAAGCACAGTCGTGGTGACCAGGCCATATTATCGACTCAACTTGATGAATCCTACAATGTTCACCGAAAAAACAAAACAAACATGAATATTACAACTGCATGTTACATATATAATGTCCAAAATAAATAAATATATAATTCCCAAATCAATTTTCACTAGAAATATAAAGTTCAAGTTTACATTTTAATTTCTCCCATATGAAAATTCAATTTTACATATTTGAGGAGGTTGAAGGTTTCAAAATCTGAATCATAAAACCTGTAATGCATATGATTAAATATCAACAGCATGAGTTATTTGCTAACAAATAGAAATAAGAAAGATCATACAATAGCAAATAAGGAGGGCTGGAGGGGTTAAATCCACACATCTTCGTTCCAAATTCAAACTTCTAATGCATTGAGGACTAATACTATCCGTACTAAAGTTTATATAAGGTGTGGAGTCAGAAAGATAGGATGTGAATTCGTCTTTCCTTTGGCAAAAATGGTAAGCAAAATCAGAAGTAAAAAAGAATCAAAAGCAGCGGTTTCCTATTAATCATATTTATGCAAACTAGCACAAATGTAAATCAAACTATAGTTCGTTGGAATTGTACAATAGAACGTGTATATGAGGTGAAAAACTGTTTAAGGGCTACCTAAACATTTGAACATATAAAAAACATATCAAATTGTGTACATCTACATTCGAATGTAATATTGCTCTCTGAAGAATCAGATTCAATTATATGGAGTGGATCGACTCATATAGATCAAAAGCACACATATTGCATATGGAAATTTAATCCTCCATTCTCCTGCCCTCCCAAAAAAAAAAAACAAAAAACAAAAAAATCCCCTCCCAACAAAAACAAAAGTAAAAGGGAAAAGACACTAAAATCTATGTACCTTCAACTTTTCCATCTGTTCTCGACCAGCCTGCGGAACCCAAATATCTCTGATGTGGTAAAGAAGCTGAGCTCTCTATCCTGTAAAATATACTCAGAAACAAAAATCTGAAACGTAAACTCTCAACTCTTTGGGAGACTAAACTAATAGACAAGATTAAAGGGTCAGAAAGAATAAGGATATACATATATTTGTACCTTTAAATCCACAGGAATATATGTATTCTCTGTTACTTTCACTTTCTTAAGTAATGGTGCATTCAACTTTCCAGAACACAATTTCTTCAACTCCGGGCAACCCCATATTTCCAATTGAGTCAGTGAGGGAAATTTCAAGTCACAATCCTCGCGGTGACTACCACTGAAGCTTCCAAGATTTTGGAGATTAACAAAACTTAATGAGCTCAGTTTGGGAAACACAAATTCTTTATTGGTTCTTTCCAACGCAATTTCTCTGTGATTTCCAACACCATCTTCTTGACTTATCTCTTCATCTTCCTCACCTATAACTCCATGCATTTCGTCGCAACAACCAATTACTAGTACCTCAAGGCTTACAAGCATGTTAGCCACACAAGGAGGATAAAACAAACATTGTAATAATCTGCAATGCCATACTTTCAGATTCCTTAAGTTCCGGAAAACTTGAACCCCTGTAGGGAAATTCCTCCAAATATGAGTTAATCCTGAGGATCTTAATGTCAGGGACTCTAGTTTGGGAAGAATTGCAAGTTCCTCATGGGATTGCCTAGGAACTTTCAGCCCCTCAAATTCAAAGAGTGATATCATCCTGTCACATCCATGAGCTTCAAGTCTCTGCAGATTTTGTAATATTATCACTCCATCAGCTTTGGCAATCCATCGAACCTGACAGTCCTCCAACCGCAAAAATTTCAAGTTCTCCAGAGACTGACTTGGCATTTCACCTCCTATTATTAGTTGCACGTCACTCGTGTTCGGTCCAAACTCGAGTTCTTCCAAGCTAGGAAGTGAAACCTGGAAAATTTGGTAATTGTCACGTAAAGCTTATGTGGATTGCAAAATACAACTAAAACATGCATGGGATATCAAATATGTTTGTGTATGTATGTACATTTGTAGTCACCATTGATATTCATTATATATACGTGTGTGTATATATGTATGTGCTGTCCGTGTGTGGTGTGTGGCAAAAAACCATCAAAATTTGTCCATTATCGCTGGCTGGGTCTAGATTTAGTTTTCCAGCGATTTATGTCATTAATCTAAGTTCATCTCAAAGCTTGAAATGTATGCACCACATGTATTTCAAAACTTCGGTTAAAGTTTTAATTAGTTGAATCATTGTAAATGGCTTGAAGGAAAGGTGAATCCATAGGATATTGATATTCATCATGATTCGGTGCTTACTAGCACTAAACGATTCTTCTACACAACATATTTTTAGCTAACTAGTTCAAGTGCTAGAATATGCCTAATGAAACAATTTTGAGTTGTTAAATTAACAGGTTCTGAGATAAAGCGCTTTCTTGACAGAAAAGAAGTATACAGAGTATATCATATAAGTACAGAGAGAGAGAGAGAGAGAGAACCCGGTGGAAAAAAGCATCAGCTGCATCATCTTTGGACCCAAAACCCATTAAGTTGGTGTGTTTGTGGACTAAAACTTTGAGTTGGGGTAGCTCAAGCACTTCCTTCTTCTTACTTTCTTCCCTCATAACAATATTCTCCAACTCCTTGCAGTTTTCAGTTCAATACTGATTGTGAGAATAGAATTGTAATTTGATCACAATAAGTGACCTCAATAACACTGAGGTTGCAAAGCGATGGAGGTTCAATTGGCCCCATCCACAAGTACTTTATTGTATCTACAGTTTGGAGTTTCACCTCTTGAAGTTGACTGAAGCACCGAGGTGGAAGATTTCCATGACATATTTCTTGCAAACTGCATTCCACAAAATTCATACAAACCAAATCTCCAAAAACATGTGGAGCAACTAGGTTGGTGGTGGAATCAACAAGGCATTGGCATACTCCAGACACTAGTTGAAGCCTTTTCAAATTGGCAAATCCATCTTTATCCAAGTCACTCACAAGATTCCTCAAGCTTGACACATCATAAAGGTCCAAAGTGAGATTCTCAGCTCTCTTGACAATGCTGGTAACTGCAGGATCCAATGCTTGTTTTAACTGTTCATCCTGAGACAAATGAAGTTCGAAAGTCCTCCCAAATTGAAAGTCCCTACTGAGATCTCTCCAGCCCATATTATAAGCAGCTCCTTCAATGAGGAATCTTGACAACCTCTGAGCGGGAAATCCATGCAATAATTGGAGTAGGAGGTTAAGGTCATATACATGAATTTGGAGGCATTCAAGGTTGGAGAGTGATATGATCTCTTTAATGCATTCTCTTTCTTCTTCTTTATCTCTCCCCAGGTGCAGATGATAATCAGGTGCCAAATACAATTCTTCTAGTTTCTTCAAGCTTGACAGGATACCACGAGGCAAAGGTTGGAGGCTACGTCTAACCCTCAAGTCCAACAACTTTAAGTTACTCATCTGAGCAATTTTCCTTGGAAACTGATCGTCTTCAAGTGCGGACTGAAAGAAGCTCAAAATTTCCAACTGCGTCATATACCCAATCATTGATGAAGTTCCAGTGCGCAATGTGCAACCATCCAGGCACAGTGTGCGAATGCTCGTTAAATTTTGGGCAGGCCATAATACTGTAAATTCAATGTATGCGTTGTTAATTTCCATGACCCTCAGAACTTCCATTCCCACGAAAGAATCTATTGATAGGTACAAAGTGTCTGATTGGAATACCAGACGCAACAGCTTAAGCCATGGACTCTTCTTGCCAAATGGAAGTAGTTGAACTGTGTAATCTTTCACTGTTAGAGAAATGGCCGTGTAAGGATGCCGTTCTTCAACTCTAGCATTCCTTACCAAAAATACATGCTCGCCTTTTGATGCAATTGACAAGCAAACATCTCGAACGACATTGTGCAATTTCACAGAGTCTTCTTGTTCGCCATCACTCACCAACAAATAGTACTTTTTGAGCTCATTAATAAGCATGTGTACTCTGTCTCTTGCATCTCCCAATGTCTCTCTATCGTGATACAATTGTAACCCTTTCCCATACCTAACCAAACATTCAAGAGGAATACTATAATCTGTTAGGAAATTGGCTTAATTTCTTTTAGGTAAAATTCCTGTTTTGTGTGGAAGTAACTAGTTTTCTAATTGGATTTAGTTACTTGAAGTAGTAGTCAAGTAAATTCCTATTTAGCTAGATACTATTTTCTACTCTATATGAGTTTAGGAAATAGTATTGATTTCCAATTGTTATTTGATTTTTTTTGGCAGTAATGTTCCCTATAAATAGGTGGGTTGGCATACTACAAAGATACACAAGAAAGGAGTGAGAGAATTCTTAGTGGGTGAGAGGGTTATACAAGAGTTGGGGCTTGGGAATGAAGTTGTAATCTTGTGGTGTTTTTCCTCTCATAATAAGAATAAGTTTTTCTCTCCGTGGACGTAGGCTTGGTGATTAAGCCGAACCACGTTAATTCTTGTGTGTTGTTCATCATTCGTGTTAGATATTGTTTTCTATTAAATTGTTGGTCTTTTCTTTTTCAAATAATTGGCCTGATACCCTAACAAGTGGTATCAGAGATCCGTTGGGGTTTTTGGTTAATTATTTGAAATTGAGTGGGTGGTGGTATACCATCGGGGTTTGGAACTAACAAGTTTTCCAATTCCAACCGTTTAATGGAACTACAAGTTTCTACTCTTGGCAAAGAAGAGTGAGGATGTTCTAGTTCCAACACAAGGTTTGGCAAAAAGCCGTGAAATGGAAAGAACAGAGCCAAGAGCATGAATGATGATGAGTTTTGAGGAGTTGACGCAAGGTGTGCGATGCACGATCGGCTTCTATATGGTCGGACAACATCATAAATAAATGTGATAGATGAAAAAGAATTCCTGCAGCAGAACCTCTGAAAAAATTGAAAAAGCTTTAATCTGGCTAAAAGCTTATCCAATAATTGCATCTAAAGCACAACTTTATGCACTAACAGAGTGGAGGTGTGCATTCTCATGGATCAACATGAATACGTCAACGGAATTTGTAATCAACTCCAAAGAGGTGCGTAGATAATTTGAGGAAGAAGATAAGGCCCTTTTAACTTCTTACCGCTCAGTCTGTGATCTTACAGAAAGTGTCGTGACAACCCTGTTGTATGGAAGTGAACACTTGTTAAGAGTTCGAGAATGTTGCAAGTTCTTCTTTGTTGGATCATGAAAACAAAGGAAGGCAACCAGATGTGACACAAAACTGCGTTAATTGCTCGACGTGAGAAAAAAAAGGAAATCGAATTTGGCGTGAAAATCTAAGGAGGTGGTCAAAAAGGCCAAGAGAAAGTGGTGGAATCCAGTGTCTTTGGTTGTCCATGAGTTTGGCCATACAAATAGATATGCCCTACAAAAGAAAATGATGAGAATGACTATGATAATGTTGCTGGATATGCATCGGGTGGAGATATTCTCACAATCTCCAAAGGTAATAATACTTCTTCTCGTGATGGTTGGATTTTAGATTTTGGATGTGTTTCACATGTTTGCTCCAGGTTGGATTATTTTGATACTCTCCAAAGAAAGAAGGCAGGTTTTATGTCCTTGGGTGATGGATCTACTTGTCAAGTCAAAGGTGTTGGAGTGGTGAAAATCAAAATGTTGAATGGAGAGATTCGTTCTTTGGGTGGTGTGGCTTATGTCCCAAAGCTACGAAGGAATCTAATTTCTTTGAGCCAGTTAGACTCCGAGGGTTACCATTTTTTCGCTGCAGGTGGAGTCTTGAAAATCACACATGGCGAGACGGTCTTGTTGATGGGGAAGAAGTATGGTAATTTGTACCATTTGAATACCTCAATGGATTGGGAGCTGAAGGGGATCCAGGAATGCTCTCAAATTGCAAATGGTGGTGAGAGGAAAAGTCCTGCTTTGGGAGAGGGTGAATTGAGGCCCCTCTCGCGAGTCAACTAGATGTTGGACTCGGTTAGTTACACACGTTCATTTGTCGATTGAATCAATTGAAAACAAGACCGTATTGATTCAGGTGTGTAGCTAGGCACCAAGGTACTTGGTGGGAAAAGGCAAATGGAGTTTTTTTTTGGATGGTTTGCTGTGTTTGCTAAAAGAAATTTTGCCAAGGTGGAGATTTGTTAGGAAATTGGCTTAATTTCTTTTAGGTAAAATTCCTGTTTTGTGTGGAAGTAACTAGTTTCCTAATTGGATTTAGTTACTTGAAGTAGTAGTCAAGTAAATTCCTATTTAGCTAGATACTATTTTCTACTCTATATGAGTTTAGGAAATAGTATTGATTTCCAATTGTTATTTGGTTTTTTTTTGGCAGTAATGTTCCCTATAAATAGGTGGGTTGGCATACTACAAAGATACACAAGAAAGGAGTGAGAGAATTCTTAGTGGGTGAGAGGGTTATACAAGAGTTGGGGCTTGGGAATGAAGTTGTAATCTTGTGGTGTTTTTCCTCTCATAATAAGAATAAGTTTTTCTCTCCGTGGACGTAGGCTTGGTGATTAAGCCGAACCACGTTAATTCTTGTGTGTTGTTCATCATTCGTGTTAGATATTGTTTTCTATTAAATTGTTGGTCTTTTCTTTTTCAAATAATTGGCCTGATACCCTAACATAATCTTCTGGAAACAAACTGCAAAGCAAAAGTAACGACTTAGCTTCAACACTTTCCAAATGATCATAGCTCCACTTAATGCTTGAAAACACCAAATCTTGAACTCCTTCTATGTCTCTCATTGTGTACTTCTTTAGCTGTCGAAGGGCAATATTCCAGGATTCTGGTGTTGTGTGGTTACTCTTGAATGCCTTGGCAACAACAACGATTGCAAGAGGTAAACCTTTGCATTCGTCTGCAACCTGGTTTGAAACATCACTCAAAGTGGAATCATCAGAAATTCCGACAACCTCTTTAAAAAGAGGCCGAGCTTCTTCCTTTGGCAAGGCACCGACCTCAAAAATTTCAGCTCCCATTCTACTACAGACATGAGAAAGGCGAGATGTCAATATAACTTTCAAGCCCTTGCATTCACCTTTAACAGGAATTCCTAGACTCTTAAAATCAACTTCTTCCTGAACATCATCCAATATAACAAGAATTCTCTTTTCACCATTGCTTAATCTCGTATACATTCTTTCAGCTCTCGCGCGATCAGTTTCCTCAGAAATTTTCAATCCTAACTGCTCGGCAAGTTGGTCTTGAACAATTCTTGTGTTTGGAATTTGAGTCAAATTTGCTTTGGCAACTTCATCAAACAACTTTTCAAACTTAACCTGGTCTGCGATTTGCTCTGCCAAAAAAGGCTTGCCCACACCAGGCATACCACAAATCGCGACTAGGCTTGTTTTATCTTGCTTTAGAGCTTCTATCACTTCCTTCACCTTTGACATCCGACTAACTAGGCCTTCCTTGGAGGATTGGGTCTGTTCACTAAAAGGCATCTTCCCTAATGGAGCTATGTACCCAACTTGATCAAACTTCCCCTCTCCTATAAGTTTCTGAGCAACATCTGTTCTTTTTGCAGCACGTCGGCCTAGCAAATAACGTGACTTCAAATTTGGAAGCCTAACGATATTAAAGCAATTCACCTCAACACTCTCCATACCCTGAGAAACAGTATATGCCTCTTTCTTTAGATCATCTACATTTTTCATCCAATCAGCAACAGTTGGTTTAATTTTTTCAGCATTATTTTCTGCTGCATCTATCAATCGCTGAACTTCAGCTTGTTGTAGCCCAAGTCCGTTGATCTCATTGCTCAGAGTTTGAACGTTGCTCTTGTAGAAAATTAAATATTTGAATTGCCGCAAAATTGGGTTAACACACTTCTCTACAAATGGCCCCACAATGGAAAGAGCAACATCTTGGATGGCCATTACTACAGTAATTCTGCTCAAATGCGTATAACTATGTTATTTGGGAAAAAAGGGATCTAATAAAATGCATGAAAAACAAGAAAAAACTTCATGGATATACAAATGAGGCAAGAAACAATGCATAAGATCGAAAAGAAAAAATGTCAGGCCGTTGACTAAGTTTAATGAAATGTGTTTGGGAAAAGCAAAACGTAAGGTATACTTGTACTATTTAAATTGTTCTCACCAACAAATATGTTTTGCATAATTTTGTTTTCAATTTATGTAGAGCTAGTTTAGAAAATACGTGATGTAGGGTATGGTATTTTCACAGGTTTGACAAAAAATAAATCTTAATATGCTTAACAACCGATGAAATTTTGTGAAGATTGAAATCTTAGGGACAAAAATATCATTGTAGTAAATATGTTAGTCTTTGTAAAAAAAAAAAAAGTGTCTATATGAAAAGAAAACTAAAAAAGGCTATTTTGATAAATTTATTAATGCTTGTATAAATGGTTTAGGAGGATATTAAGCTCAAACTGCCAAATTGTTTTTACTTATTTTCTCAGAGTGCTGAAACTGTAAATCACTTTAAAAACATTTCAAGTCTTATGAGTAAAAATATTATTAATTTATGAGAATCTTAATGTTAATGGAATTATGATGAACATAGATAGCTCAAGAAATTTATAAGTCCTAAGAAGAAAATCCCTGAAGCTGGCATAAAGCAATGAGTTAAAAATCTCATTATAGGAAAAGTGCAAGTAAAAATCACTGTAGCCCTAGAATTTAGAAATACTTTAGGGCTATTAGACATGGAAATGAATTTGAATTATCTGATACAAGAAAAAATTAATAGTACAGTGAATTCTTTTAGTCTAATCTCCAAGTACACATTGTAGAAATGATGCTTGGTAAAAGTGGTAAATATTATATTGGAAACTAACTACTAGTTGCTTTCTCGCAGTCGCAGCATATTGTAAAAACAATAGAAAAGCTCTTCATGAATTTTTTCATAACTTCTAGATCGCAAAACTACTCCTTAAAAAACTCTCGTTGCAATTTTTCATGATCTTATTTCTTATAAAGAGTTAAATTATGTTCATCATTGTATTGGTTGGTTTGCATTTATTTCAACGTTATTAAATAACTAGCAAGCTATAAAAATTTTGATGTATAAAGACATAAGATAAAAGGTCCAGCGATCAAGAGAGAATTTTTAAAATTCTACCAATTGTCAGATTTACGGTTGGAATGGTGACAACCTGGCAATTAGGGATGGAAACCGTGTGAAGAGAGGAAGCCTAATGACCGCTTTATATGTATATATATATATGTAAATATTTACATACATATATATATGTGTGTATATATATATATAAAAGAATCAATTTGGAGTGAATTGCAACTTGGGGAAAAAAAAATTTTGCTTCCCTACCAAATCAATTCTCTGTCGAAATCTACTAGCAGAAAATTATCTTTTTCCTATACTCATATCCTTACTTTCCCAATGATCTTCTCATGGCTTATAATAAAAAGTGTGTATGTACCTAGTGGTTATTATTGTGGTACGGATTGATATGAGTGGTCACATATTTTATTATGATCGGCATGAAGTGATTGAAGTAGAAAAACTATTCTTTTGATCAACTCTACCTCTTTATAATGACACATTACTAATGAAGTTTAACATAATTTCAAAAACCCTTCAGATTTTTGAAAATTTCACCTAGCACCCATCTAATTTTGAGTATTGCAATGACATCCCTATGGGTGTTTTGATAACAAATCTACCCCTATTAGAAAAAAGTGGCTAAAAATGTTGAGAGTAAATTATGATAACAAATATTATTCCCAAATTATCCTTGGAATTGGAGCTCCCACAGGAATATATGTCGAGTAATTTACTTTAAAAAATGAAATCAAAATGGATGAGAAAGTGGAAACTGATCCCACATTTTTAGTAGATTAAGTCTCAACTGTTAAAGGCCAATATATGACCGTTGCTAGTCCAACATTCAGTTTAGGAACAAGATAAAGAGACTGGTGATGGACCCCGGAGTGGCAGCTGTGGTCACAAAGCAAGAATAAGAATTCCAAAAGCCAAAACAATCCTTACTTTTTTCTTTAAAGTGCAACTTCTTCCAATGGAGATCATTTTAGTACAAAAATAATAATAAAAAAAGGGTAGAGATATCTTGCAAAATCACTTCTATTTGAAGAACTTGTTTCTCTATGTGTATTAAAACAATTCAGGCCTTCTGATTATGTCACTTTGTCACATTAGATTGAGAAGGGAGGTCAACGTAATTTTCAGAATTAGAGGGGTATTAGATGAAAATGTTAGAAATCTTAAAGGAGGCCAATGAAATTATTTATTGTTAAAAACCTTTTCATTTGAATGTCAATGTGTAAGTAATCATGAAAACACATACGTAAGTAAGGGTCTATATGTGAGCATGCACCTCCGGACACAAAACCTTAAAAAAAAGTTCTTGGTTTTACATCGAAAGACCGGATATAATACAATTGTGCATGTATTCAAACCTAAACAAATCCATTAGTTTAAAAGAAAATGGTGAAAAATGTGGGATTTAATGACTTCAATAGACATATCAATTAGTTTCTACTCATCAATTGATCAAAAGCATCCAAAAAAATTGAATCATTTTTATCGACCTAATAGATTTAGAAGTGTGTAAAACAATGTTGTGATGGCTTGATAGATGCACCAAAGGAGAGATTGAAAGATAAAAACACAGACCTCTTTTTGTTTGGTTGATTGAAAACTTCCACACAGAGTGTTGCTGAGAGATATTAGTGCAGTAGTGAGTAGGTAAAATGATGGACAACGAATTTGTAGGTGAGATGGTTAAGAAACTACAGTGAACATCTAGGCAATTTATAGGGGATGGAAATGGTACCTTGCTTGCAGCTGGAAATGGGAATCCCGTTTTTGGTAAGTAGTTACTGCACTATATTTTATGTTCCTTGAATTGGTACCCATCACTTTTATGCTTTTCCCTGTCACTTTTACTGTTGCAAGGGAAATGAAGTTTCACAACGACTATTATGGAGACAAGTCAAGAATCAAAGCCTCAAAAAGTAATATTCAAAACACTGTGGTGAAGCAAAGAATGCTTCTGGCAATTTCGTTAGCCCCACAATCGCTAGATCTCATTCTGAAAAAGGAATGTTGAAGATGCAAAAGGCAAACTTGGAGTTAACATGTGAAAGACATTATCTTACTTGTTATATTCATTGTTCAACATATCCACGTCTAATATGTAAAACATACAGCAGTAGAACTAAAGTTCGGGAATTGGATGGACAAGAATATTTATAAGGACGTACACTTAAGGGCAGTGACGGAGCCAGGATTTTTTTTTTGGGGGGGCCAAAATTTTATCCTAATAAAATTATCTTAATATATTATGTTCAAAATAATTTTCTTCTATTTAAATATATAACATCTAAAAATATCAAATATTAAATTTAATTATAAAGGCATGTCTATTCATAAATATACCGTACAGTCATAACAAAAATTAACAAAAAAGATACCCTTTGATTAAATATCTTATAACATCACAAACCATCCAATTTGCACATTATGAGAAGATGCTCTCCAATATGTCACCTATGCAATATATATATATATATATATATATATAACCTTGTAATATAAATGTAACTATTTTCAATTAAAAAAAGATAAAAGTTATGTTAGCATACTTTGAAATTTCAACATCTTTTCTTAGAAGTAAATTGAGCTCTAAGCTCTTTCATAAAACTAAATTCATCTATGATTGAATCACTGCTAAATTTTTCAGCAACCTTCTTTTCTATATACACAGTTAGACAATCATTCAAGAAATTATCTTCCATCTTGTTTTGGAGCTTTGTCTTGATTATTTTCATAATTGAAAATGCCCGCTCTGAAGTTGCAGTTGATACAGGAAGAGTAAGAACAAGTCGAATCAATCTATCAATAACAAGATATATCACTGATTTTCTTGTCTTCACCAAGCCTTGACATAACTCATTAATACCAGATAATTCTTGCAATTCAGGATGATTTGGAATGTCGAGCTCAAAATGTTGAAGTTCTATTCTTAGACGTACTAGTTCTTGCTCCATAAAATCATTCGGATAGAACTTCTCTGCAAGTTTACAAATATCATCAATCTTGAACAGCATAAATCCATTTCTAGGATCTAAAGCAGTGCTCAAAATAAGCAATTCCACGGTATGATCATTAAACCTGCTATGTAACTCTTGCAATTGATAATCAATTGTTGCAAGAAATATATCCACTCGATAATAATGCCCCACACTAATCTCATCATGATGACTTCGAGATCTACCACGTCTTGCAATATATTGAGCATTCATACATGGGATATCAATTTGATGTTGCTCACAAAATAATTTAACTTTCACCAAGAAATCATCCCATCCCGAATCTCGAAAAGTCTTCAGTAGCTTTGTTGTGCTTGAGACAAGATGCATTGCATTCAAAATATCTTGAGATTTATGTTGTAATGCTATATAAAGAAGATGAGTAATTTCCATAATGTCTTTCATAAGATGCAAAGTGAAAACAAACTTAAAGGATAACAACTGATTCAAAGCAAAATTTGCATCTCCACGTTAAGAGTATGAACCTCCATCTACTGCAATGTTACTTAAAACCACACAAGTAGCATTGAACATTTTCAGTAAACTAGAAATAGAATCCAAATGAGAACCCCAACGAGTATCTCCAGTTCGTTTTAAAGTGCCAATTTGATTAAGCTCCCTTCCAGTTTCAAGTTCACCATTAGCAATCTTAGTAGCAACTTCAATTGCTTGAGCCTCCTTTAATTCATCATTACGTTTGTTAGATGCAGTAACAATGTTGATAATGAAAACTAAATTGGAGAAGAATTGGTGAACAGAAGCTACTTCTCTAGAAACTGCTACTAAAGCAAGTTGAAGCCTATGAGCCAAACAATGAATGTAATAGGCATATGGACATTCATGGCAAATTAAAGCTTGCAAGCCATTCCATTCAAAGATGACTATATATATATATATATATATATATATATATATATCAACTCTCATAATATAAATTAAAATTGAAAAAATTTAGGGGGGGGCCAATTTTATTTTACACACATATTTACATATTATGAATTAAAATTCTCAAAACTTAGGGGGGGCCATGGCCCCCCTCTGCCCCCCCTTGGCTCCATCATTGCTTAAGGGGCACTCTTATATTTTTTTGTAAAAAAAATTTGAGGGACTAAATCTAATGTTTACAAGGAAATAAGTGAAAAATTTTAGTATTTTATGGGGATGTAGAAGGACTTTTAAAATCTTGGGAGGTCAAGACCTAATTTCTACAATGTTAGGAAATTGGCTTAATTTCTTTAGGTAGATTTCTTGTTTTGTGTGGAAGTAACTAGTTTCTTAATTGGTTTTAGTTACTTGAAGTAGTAGCCAAGGAATATTCTATTTAGTTTAGGTTTAGAAGTTATTTCCTATTCTATATAAGTCTACGAATTAAAATTGGTTTCTTATTATTATTTGGATTTTGGCCAAATAATATTATCTATAAATAGGTGGGTTGGCATACTACACAAGGACACACAAGAGGCAACATGTAGCCTTATACATGGACGGTGAGAGAGGGTTCTTGGAAGATGAGAGATGGTATAAAAGGGTTGGGCTTGGACTTGGGCTTGGGCTTGGGTTCAAGTTGTATTCTTATATAGGGGTTTCCTCTCATAATAAAGACTATGTTTCTCTCCGTGGACGTAGATTCAATGGTGGAACCAAACACATTAAATATTGTATGTCGTTTATCTTTCATGCTTATGGCATGTTCCTCGTTAAATTGTTGTGTACTTGATATCTCAATAGTTATTTATTTCGCTCTTAGATTCTAACATACAAAGATATACGTGAAGTATTAACAAATTTTTGAGTATATAAAAGAATTTTTGAAACCTTAGGATGGCACTTGCCCCTCTTACATCCGTCAGTGATACATATATAAGTACACTCACTTGTTGTATGGTTGTGTCATGTCTGGTTCCGGTTACTTGTTGTATTTGCTATAATATTTAGTGTGCATTAGACTACATTATTGTATTAAATATATATAAAATATTTTAGTCGTGTATATTGTATACCAACATTTTTACGGATAAATATGATATGATTGTCCATCAAATAATGTAATAAAACTAATAATGGTACCAAATTGGATTAAAACGTAATTGTCCCAAATCCCGTTTGTCCAACCCTCAGGTCAAAATTTTGTTTATGTTTAAGTATAGTTTAGATTTGCATGGGTATGTCGCGTGAATCTATCTTACAAAAGCCCAATTCAAACCAATCTGATATTTTATGTGTCTGGATCTAAATTTTTAAACCTATACCATATTCATCCTCAAAATTTTAAAGCTTAGTTACATTAAACATTAGTAATATAGTAGCAACGTCTTATAATGTTTTATTACCTAACCAAATTTTTTGTTAAGTAGTTGAGACAATACAATGAGAATTGAGGCAAATTTATAGGGGAGAGAAGATGCTTTCTAGTGTAACTGAGAATAGGAATCCCCGCATAACACTCTTATCCTATTGCCTTTGGAAGGGTAATCATCACTTCTATCTTTTTCTTATCGCTCTTACTTTTCTACAGGAAATGATGTTCTATAACGTTTTCGGGATAGGTATGGTTGGCCTCAGATGCGATTGGTATGATTGTTACTCTTTTCATGATTTTGTGCAAACTCACGTAACTTTGTTGTATCGATATCGATTTCAATAAAATTATCTGAGTATATATCAAATTATGAAATAAAATAAAGTTAAATGAATATACATTAAATCATAAAAAGAATACAAGAACTGCACTTAAAGCCAACCGCACGTGTTCCAAATCTTTCCATAACTAATTTTGTAATGCCCTGAGTCCACTAGACTAGTTAAATAATTTTTTAAATTGAAATCACGGATTCAAATTAGTTAATCCAAAATTATTAATAACCGGATGAGCCTTAGATTATATATCAACCCAATGGACCCGGGGTTATATATCGACACATTACCCCTCTCCCCATTGATGCGGGACTCTTGGTTGGGGCCGGGGGTATCACAAATTTAATGAATTTAATGGGTACAAGTCAAGAATCCGAAGCCTCAAAAAGAATAATCTCAAAACAATATCGCGGAGCAAAGAATGCTTCCGGCCAATTTCTTTAGCCCCACAGTCGCCAGATCTCATCCGACAAAAGATTGTTGAAGTTGACATTAGGGCCAAAAAAATAAATAAATAAATAAAACCAATCTAGTGGAGCAAAGTATTCTTCTGCCCAATTTAATTTGTTAGCCCCACAATTGCTAGATCTCATTTCATAAAAGAAAATGAAGATGCAAAATAAAAATTTGAAGTTAACATGCGAAATTATTGAATATATTGTTCAAAAGCAACCACACCCCAGTCAAATAGGTGTTTATATTTTAATATAGATTTAATGGTTTAGTGTGTACTATTTGAAGGAAGTGCTCTGATATGTAGAACCAAACCAAGGAAGAAAAGAAGAGAATAAAGAAATTGAAGAAAAGATGAGAAATCAGGTTTCTACTAGTGGCGGAGCTATAGGATCTTTATCTAAGGGATGCAATAATTTTAGGTAAAACTTATAACATATGATTTGTGAACTTTTGGTGCAATTAGTGTTTATTATAAGATTAGTAGACATGAATCAATTTATTCAATATTGCAAAAATAAAATCAAAAATTTTTTTTATAGCTTCTTATTTATTATGAATTGTAGCTATTAAGTTATCTAGATAATAGTATAAAATTGTAGAATCATTAATATTACACATATCGGCAGATAATGTGTATACAATCAAACTGTCAAATGAATATTTGATTCACTTCTAATTCGTATAGTTGGACATATAAGTGAAATTCAATTTTAAGTAAAGACAATTTATTAGAATGAAACTAGAAAAAGCATCATGCTTTGTTTCAAACTTCCATCGTAGAAATGGTAAGGGAAATTGTGAAAAATTTTAATACTTTTGTGGGACAATTGTGGGTCTAGATCAAATTTTTTGAATATTCAAGGTGTGCAAGAATGGGCAAAATAAAAGAAGGGTAAATATTTTGTAGGTCATTTATAACTGTAGCTTCGCCTCTGGCGTCTACTGCGCTTGAAAAAGATTTCCTTCATTTTGTGGCGCCTGTTTGTCGAGGCAGACTACATTATCACGAAACAATCCATTGATCACTTGCCTGGGACCAAATTCAAGCTGTATGTTTACTGTTCAGAACCTCTTATCCATCTATGGTCAGGAGAAGTTGGTGCCATCATTGTTTCCGCCATCGAGTTTGTAAGTTGGCCTTGGCTGTAACACTTTACCATATCCAGAGAATGATTCACGATGTCCAATTTTGTTTGGCTACCTGCCGCAAGGTCGAAAAATGCAAGAGGAATTCGGAGCTTAGTCTTACAAATTTCACTTAATTGTTTAGTCGTAGTTGCTGTTTTGTTGTGTTTGTTTCATTGGTTGTCATTTCATTGTTTTGTACGACTGCCAATACAAGTTGATTCAATTGACAAGAATGGATCACTTTCTTATTAAAGATTATGTGTTTAAATTTCATTACCACCAATATGTGAGAGCTGTGTTAGTGGAACTTTTGTAAACGATTTATGATTTCGGAGGCATATCCTAATCCATGGTAGTAATCGAAATCGAACCTGTTCAAATTTATAGTTTCCAAAGAAAAAAAATTGCTTTGTACGACTATCACTTTGAACTCGTGGGGCTAGGTTTGCAGGTGATTTAGAAAAGCTATGTTTTATTTATTTATTTTTAAACACCCCATGGACCATGGCCTATTCCTACTGAAACTTTCCCCTGGATGTTATGATTTCTAAATTAAAAAAAAAAAGCTTGACAAACATTCTCCAAAATTTTCTTTTTTTTCCCTTCTTTCATATGGAAATTTACAGCTATCCGACTTGGGGGGGTTGGAGGCGCATATAGACACACACATAATTCTCTGTCTTCATGAAAAGTTGGACTTTGAAGAACAATTATGATTTGGTCAAGGAGTATGTTTTAATAAAACAATAAGATGCAAATCTTGTGTTTAACATGTTAATTTACTATTTCCTTGACACATAATCTCTATTTAAATTTAAAATTTCTATTTTTACACATATGTTATGTACATAATTTCATTCGTCTAAAAAAATTTTATACACTAATTGTTGGATCATTAATCCAACGTTACACTTATATGTGAATAATTATGGGTTGCAAACTGTCAAATAAGGTTAAGTCCAATTAAAGTAATCAAATATAGTTTGGACTTAATGTATCTAATAGGATGTGAGCCTTTAATGTGCAGAGACTTAAGGACTCCTATTTATTTCTATGATGGGCTAAAATAGGGTTCCAAAAGGTAACAGGAATGTTACCTATAAATAGGGTTATGATCCCCACGCCACACGTATCATTCTATTTTTGTCGTATTTTCTAGTACCACAAAATATAACTCTTTCCTGATATCTCATCGTCAGGAAAGATACCAAAGAGATACTAAAGGGTTCTCTCAAGAATCGGCGAATACGTGTTGAACTGGAAGGCCACCCCAATACCCTTGGAGATTCATATATCAGTTTGTCGATATGAATTCAAGTACGCTTCCGCTATTTTACTGTTAATTTATTTCTTAATAATCGCCATATAGATTTTGGGTTTAATAGGTGATGGTTTTCACCAAAAGTTAAATTTAGATAACCACCCTAACAAGTGGTATCAGAGCTAAATATGGTTGATTACTGGGAAATAATTTGGATTTAAAAATTCATAATTTCTGAGTTTTTTTTTGTTCATATAGAACTATGATTAATTTTGGCTTTGCTTGCACGGCTAACAAGTTTTTGTTCCGTGGTTTTGCCCAAGTTAATATCGCTTCACGTTAATTGCCGATTATGAGAATTGTACAAAAGTAATCTAGTGGTTAGAATTGTACAATTCGGCAATTTAGAAAGGTACAAATTACTTTTGTTCCATGGGTTCCGTGGGTCACGTTACCAAATATGATAAAGAAAGGATGAATTCGTGGGTTCCACCACTATGATGGACAAGTCTTTGTAAGGCTTTCATGGTCATAATTATTCCATGGTTATGGTTTTTTGATTCACGAAAATTTTGGTCAAATACTATTCTGGTCATGATTGGTTGCATATGCTGTAGACTTATAGTCTAGTGCTCATGGCAGTAGTTAATTCATGAATTGTACTATCTATTGTTTTGGTTAACAATGAATCCAGGCATTCGGCTTTGTTTGAAACTATGACCAACTGGCATGTGTTTCAAAAAAAAATCAAGTTTACTTAGCCTAGTTAATTGTTTATTTTGTTTATATCGCTTGAATCCATTTATGGCTATGCCTTTGATTATAAAATTAGGACAATTAACTTGAATTTTTGACTTGTTTCCTTGTTTAAGAGCCAATATGTATATATTTATGTTAAAAAAATTAGAATTTCTTTAATTTTAATTTAAGTGAACCCTAATAAAGTTAATAAGACATTTAACTCCTATAAAGCCCATATATTATGGACTTCAAGAAAATTTGGGACTTAAATGATAAAATTGGTTCAATTATGGATATGGACTTTTAGTTCAATAAGTTTTGATCCAATTGATTGGTTTGACTAGATTTAACTAGTTTGACAATGTTTGACCACGTTTTGACTAGAATTGACCAAAGTTGACTTTGATCAATTTTTTTTTAATTTATATAATTTTAAATTTGAATATTTGTATGATTATATATATTTTGGAATAAATTAATTGAAATAATATGCCGTCAAAGTGACATCTATTATGAAAATTAATTTATTTTAAAATATAACTAGGTGGGTACTTGTAATTTTATGAATATTGATCGACCCAAAGGAAAGTCAATATTTAATAAAATTACATGTGTACTTGTGGTAATAAATACGTGATAATTATTTGAATTTTTACATGTGATTTATAAATTGGTCCAAAGAAAAATTTATTTTTTGACATGTTATTATTATCAGTATTTATTACTACACCAAGATATCACTTACAAGTTAATATTTTTGTCCAAAGATAAAATATTAATGGAACATCGGTATCTTGAGATGGCATTACCTTTATTTAAATTTATTATTGTTTTGGTTTATGTGAGTTAGTTTTAATTATATTATATTTTCTGTTCAGTTGCGAATGATCTTGCAAATATTTTTCTAACATCAATAATATCCCTATGCTGAATAGCACAAACTTCAAGTTCTAAAAAGAAAATCTCTTGATAGTATTTGAAATAATGGATCTCGACCTTGCATTAAGGGATGATTCTCCCCCACCTCTTACAGATCAGAGTACCTCTGATGAAAAGAGAAATAATGAGAGGTGAGAAAGATCGAATCGCTTGTGTCTGATGATCATTAAAAAGGCCGTTCCAAAAGCATTTAGAGGAACAATGTCAGAAATGACAGTAACCGCTAAAAAGTTCCTTCAGGATATTGAAAAAAGGTTTGTCAAGAATGAAAAAGTTGAAATTAGTACGCTCTTGACATGCTTAATTTCGATGAAATATAGTGGTAAAGATAATATCAGAGAGTACATTATGGAGATGTCTCATCTTGCTTCAAAATTGAATGCACTTAAATTGAAACTCTCCAAAAAGTTACTAGTGCATTTGATTTTAATATTTCTTCCTACACAGTTTAGTCAGTTCAAGGAGAGTTACAATTGTCAAAAAAAGATTTGGTCTCTCAATGAACTCATCTCACACTGTGTAGAGGAAGAGAAAAGGTTGAAACAAGATCAGACAGAAAGTACCATCTGGTATCAACCACTTATAATAAAAGTAAGGAATTTAAGAGAAAGAAAAAAAAAGGAGCTGCAGGTACAGCGCCACAAAAGAAACAAGAAAAGAAATTAGATGATCAGTGAAAGAATAGTTATTTTTTCTGTAGAGGTGAAGGGCATAAAAAGAAGCATTGTACCAACTATCACGCTTGACGTGCTAAGAAAGGTATGCTTCTTAATTTGTTTTGTTTTGAGATTAATTTAACTTCAGTACTTAGACACACATGGTAGTTAGATTCTGGTGCAATAACTCACATCAGTGTGTCTATACAGGGTTACTTGAATTGTCGAAAGCCTAATGATAATGAAAGATATATCTACGTGGGCGATAGCAAAACAGTTCAAGTTGAGACAATTGGAGTTTTTATATTATTGTTAAAGATCGGATTTTATTTGAATTTTAATGAAAAATTTGTTGTACTGTCTTTTCGACGGAATTTAATTTCTATTTCTGTTTTGGACAAATTTGGTTATTTTTGTTCATTTGAAAATAAAAAATTTGAATTGTTTCATGATTCAAAATTGGTTAGTTTTGGTTCTTTAATGCACTACGATAATCTATATTTATTTGATACAATTGTCTCATTTAATGAATCTCTGCATTTGAGTACCAGAGGAGTAAAGAGAAAATTAACTAATGAGAATTCAGCTGCATTATGGCACAAGAGATTGGGACATATCTCCAAACGGAGAATGGAAAGACTTGTGTCAAATGAAATTCTCGATCCCTTGAATTTTACAGATTTTAATGATTGTATTAACTGTATAAAGGGAAAACAAACCAATAAAAGAAGATTTGAAACCAATAGATCCTCAGACGTCTTAGAACTTATATATACAGCTATCTGTGGACCATTTCCTACATCTGTTTTGAATGGTCAACAATATTTTATAACGTTCATACATAATTTTTCAAGATATGGTTACATATATCTCATTTCAGTAAAGTCACAATCACTAGACGTGTTCAAAAATTTTAAGGCTGAAGTTGAGAATCAACTCAACAAAAGAATTAAAAGCGTCAGATCTGACCGTGGTGGTGAGTACTATGGTAAATATGACGGTTCAGGTAAACAACATCCAGAACCATTTGCTAAATACCTAGAGGAATGCGGTATCGTCCTACAGTACATTATGCCGGGTTTACCCACTATGAATGGTGTAGTTGAAAGATGAAATAGAACGCTTAAAAACATAGTAAGGAGTATGATATGTCATTCTACCTTACCAGAGTCACTCTGGAGAGAAGCACTTAAAACTGTAGCATATATCCTTAACAAAGTTCTAACTAAAACAATTATCAAAATCTCTTATGAGTTTTGGACAGGGAAAAAGTCCAGTTTCAAGTATTTACATATTTGGAGATGTCCAGTTGAGGCAAGACCTTATAGGTCAAATGAAAAGAAACTGGATTCAAGAACGATTAGTTGTTATTTTATTGAATACTCTGAAAGATCCAGAGATTACAAGTTTTATGATCCCATAACTAAATCGATTTTTGAGACAGGAAATGCCCGATTCTTTGAGGATGTCGAGTTTAGGGGAGAAAATATAGTAAGGGACATTGTCTTTAAAGAAAAATATATTAATATTCCCACAGGTATCATTGATCTTGCTCAGGATTCTATTCCTAAACAAGATCATGACATGACAAATTAAGACAATGTCGAAAAATAAACTGTTATAGAAGAACAAACTCTTCCTCTCCAAGAACCAGTGCCTTTAAGAAGATTCACTAGAGAAAGGAGAAGTGCAGTACCAGATGATTACATTATTTTTCTTCAAGAACATGAGGATGACACTGGATTGATGGAAGATGATCCAATCAACTTCCGTCAAACCATGAAAAGTTCAAATTCTCAAAAGTGGATCGATGCCATGAATGAGGAGATTAAATTTATGAAGGACAATGATGTTTGGGATCTTGTCCCATTGCCAGAAGGTGCGAAACTCATTGGTTGTAAATGAATATTTAAAATCAAGAGAGATTCGAAAGGCAATGTGGAAAGATACAAAACTCGTCTTGTCATTAAGGGATTTACACAAAAAGAAGGTATCGATTATAAAGAAATTTTCTCTTTGATCTATTCAAAGGACTCTTTTATAATTATCATGGCATTAGTGGCATATTTTGATTTTGAGTTACATCAGATGGATGTAAAGACAATGTTTCTCAATGGGAACATTAATGAGACAATTTATATGGTGTAACCAGAAAACTTTGTATCAGGAGATCCAAAGAATATGATTTGCAAACTTAAAAAATTCATCTATGAGTTCAAACAAGTGTCTCGACAATGGTATTTCAAATTTCATCAAGTGATCATCTTATTTGATTTTGAGATGAATTTAGTAAATGATTGCATATACCATGAGTTCTATGAAAACAAGTATATTTTTCTGGTATTGTACGTTGATGACATTTTGCTTGCCAGCAACGATATTGGTCTATTGTATGAAACCAAGAAATTTCTAACTAAAAATTTTGAGATGAAAGATCTTGATAATGCATCTTTTGTGTTAGACATACAGATACACCGAAATCGCTCTCGAGTTATTTTAAAACTATCACAAATGAGTTATTTTGCAAAAGTTCTTAAAAGATATGACATGCAAAATTGTAAATCAGGTGACACACCCGTGATTAAAGGAGACAAATTTAGTCTTCAGTATTGTCCTAAGAATGCTTTTGAGGAAAAAGAGATGCAAAAGGTTTCTTATGCGTCAGCAGTAGGGAGTCTAATATATACTCAAGTATGTACGCGTCCGGATATTGCATATATTAGTGAAATGTTAGGTAGATATTTAAGTAATTTTGGATTAGATCTTTGGAAAGTAACCAAACGAGTCTTACAGTATTTACAGAAAACAAAAGATTACATGCTCACGTATCGGAAGTCAGATGAGTTAAAGATATTGGGTATACTGATTTCGATAATGTTGGATGCCAAGATACTATGAACTCAACGTCAGGCTATATCTACCTGTTAGCTGGAGGTGCCATATTTTGGAAGAATACTAAACAGTCCCTCATAGCATTTTTTACTATGCCTGCAGAGTTTATACCTTGTTATGAGGCATCCAATCAAGAAATTTGGCTGCGAAATTTCGTCACAGAATTACGTGTAGTGGATAGTATTGAAAAACTACTCAAATTATTTTGTGACAATAAGTCCGCAGTCTTATATTCCAATAATAACAAGAGTTCGACAAAATCTAAACACATAGATATTAAGTTCCTGACTGTTAAAGAAAGAGTACACTGTGAACAGTTATTGATAGAGCATATTGGGATAAACTCCATGGTTGCGGATCCGTTTACTAAAGGATTGCCACTCAAAATATTTCATGAGCATACTGTTCGTATGGGTGTCATATTATTAAATGATGTACAGTTTTAATGGGAGTTTGTTATTTTAGATGCTCTTATGATACTTTTCGATTATTAATGATTTAAGAATATTTTATGCATAAATAAAATTTGAATTTATTTACACTCTAACTTTGGTATGGTTTGATCTCACAAAAATTTAAGGTAGACCAGTTGAAAATAGGCATGTTTTGATCACATTACATGAAAATTTCATGCTACACATCCACATCATGATTCATGTCATTCAATTGTATCGATATATGTGACATTGATGGGTCGAGTTACGAAATTGTAACAAAGGCCGCTTTGATCCTATATTGGTGTGATTGATGGATCGAATTGGTTACAGATACATTTTAGTAATGACAGTAAAGTTGAGTTCATACGGTTAATTGTGAAACATAATTATAAGGTTGCACATATAGTCCAAGTGGGAGATTGTTGGATCCTTAATCCAACGTTAGACTTATATGTGAATAATTATGGGTTGCAAACTATCAAATAAGGTTAAATCCAATTAAAGTGATCAAATATGGTTTGGATTTAATGTATCTAATAGGATGTGGGACTTTAAGGTGTAGAAATTTAAGGGCTCCTATTTCTATGATTGGCTGAAATAGGGTTCCAAAAGGTAACAGGAATGTTACCTATAAATAGGGTTATGGTCCCCAAATCACACGTATCATTCTATTTTTGTCCTATTTTCTAGTACCACAAAATATAGCTCTTCTCTGATATCCCATCGTCAGAAAAGATACCAGAGAGATACTAAAGGGCTCTCTCAAGAATCGGCGAATACGTGTTGACCTGGAAGGCCACCCCAATACCCTTGGAGATTCATATATCAATTTGTCGATATGAATCCAAGTACGCTTCCGCTATTTTACTGTTCATTTATTTCTTAATAATCACCATATAGATTTTGGGTTTAATAGGTGATGATTTTCACCAAAAATTAAATTTAGATAACCACCCTAACACTAATGGCACAGAAAAGATTAATCTCACACACATATAATGATTATTTTCGTCATAAAAAAGTTGAATCCCCGAAAAAGGACTATAATTTTGGAATCGAAGGAGTATATTTGAAGAAAAGAATAAGTAGTTAGATCTTGTGTTTCGTTAACTTTTGCCTTTTGCATCTTCAGTATTCTATTGCTGGATGAGATATAGCACTTATGGGTAAAAAAAAAAAACTTGCCAAAACTGTACTTTGCTCCACTAGATTGTTTTGACTGCATTCCTTTTTAGTCTTTTGATTCTTCCCTCAAAAAAAAAAAAAGAAAGATCCTTTGATTCTTAGACTTGTCCTCATTGTATAAGTTATGTAAATTAACTTCATTTTCTTTAGAACAGTAAAAGTGACAGGGGAAATTATAAAAGTGATGGTTACAAACCCAAGGAACACAATACTAAAAGGTACCTTATCTCCCCAATAAATTGCACTAATATTCATTGTAGCTTTTCACACTAACAGATTCTTTGTCCATTAGTTTAACCATTACTTTTTTTTAATCTCTCACTACTCCCCACATCCTTTCTACTTTCAACTACCAGGTCTAGGATTTGAGCCCTAAATCTGACAGTGGAGAGAATTCTAAAAGTCCTCTCTTGAGGAGTTTATCAATTTCTATCTTGAGACTTCATCAAAATATTTCTTCTTCTGTCTCTCAACAATTTTCTGTGTGGGACTATCACTCAAGCTTTTAATAAATTAAGGGTAAAATACACGAAACCCTCTTGTGGTTTCGCGAAAAGACATCTTACCCCCTATCATTTAGAAACCTCCACATAAACACCCTAAACTTCATAACTAAAGCGGAAATTGACCTGTAACCGGGTGTGCGACCTAGTGACGATGGGTATGCCAGATTAGTTTGGAACAGGGGCTCAGTAATTCGTGGGAAATCAAAGCCACTCCTACGATTTTCTTCCTCAGAGATGGCAAAATGGTAGACAAATTCTAAAATGGCAATTTTAATACTCTAAAATCGGATTTCAGAGAACAAGGGATCAATTTTCTTCAACAATTTGCTGAATCGGATCTCAGAGAACAAGGGATCAATTTTCTTCAGCAATTTTCTTCAGTAGTAGTAGTAGTAAATATAGAATTGAGTGCCCACTCAATTATTGATTGGGGATGTTTGGGAAAAATTTGGGAATCCACTCATAAGGGGAGTGGTCATGCCGCTACAGATGAGGAGAAGAATATGGCCTTCTGCCTCGAGATTGAAGCTACAGCTGAGGAGATTGCCCAGGAACTTATTCGTTTCCACGAAGAAATGATGGTAAGAAAAGCAGATGGTGCACATCTTCTGTGAAAAAATATCATTATCACCTTTTCTGTCCCAGTCGTGTGAGGGTGAGGGTAAGGGTGATGATGATGATGAGGTTGACGATTCCGCTTCTTCCGCTGCTTCTGGCTCTCGCCCTTCTTGTAAAAACAGAAAATCTTGAAATTGGAGTACAGGGACTTTAGTCTTGATGGCAACGGCGACGACATGAACGGGAATGGGGACGAGGGATGGGCAGGTGCTCTCATCGAAAATGAAGATGTAATTGTTGGAATCGTCGGCAGAATGATGTTGGTGGTCAGGGGGTGGATTGTAGACTCCCAGATGGGCGAGTGCTCCCATGGCCAACAACTTGAGATGGCTCCATAGGTTTAGAATCAATGCTCCAGTCAGGGCTGTCGGTAATCTGATGATGAGTAACGGCAGTGGGGGAAAGGGAATTATACCACTCGTAATTCAGTGGAGTTATGTTTGAGGTGGGAAGCTGGAAAAAATGGGTTTCCTTTTATCATTTCTGAGTTCGGGGTGGGGTTGGGGGCAGGGGAGAACTGAAAAGAGCAAAACAGTTGCCACCGTGAGTGTGTGTGTGTTTAATACTTGCTTTGGCATTTGATTCAAAGTTCCAAGGGAAAGCTTTCAAGCTTACGTTTCTGGATATACATTGGATTGTCAATTCTACTAATTAAGCAGGCCACGGGTTAGACGAGAGTATTTGACCTGCTGCCGGTAACTCAGCCGGTTCAAAAGGTAATTTCCACTTTAGTTATGAAAGTTAGGGTGTTTATGTGGAAGTTTTTAAATAATAGGGGGTAAGGTGTCTTTTCGCAAAAGCACAAGGGGGTTTCTTATATTTTACCCATAAATTAAACTAAAAGAGCTATGTGTTTATCTTTTGCAATCTCTTACTTTGTCTGTTTCTCTATAAAGTATATTTTGCAAGTATGCAGGCATAGATAATTTAATCATAGATTTACATAATTTCCCATGATTTTCATGTATCATTTAAGAACAGGACACTTTTGTGTTGTGGTCTTCATGCATTAATCTTTGTTTCTTGAGGGCTTGACGCCACATAATACAGAGTTCTATGATTAAGCTTTGGAAATTTGGTATTAAAGTCCTATCCATAACAAGTTTGACATTTTTTTGTGAAATAAAATGCCTCCTATGTCGAAATTAGTTACTCACGAGAAAGAGAGAGAGAGAGAGGTAAGGTAGTTTTAATGTAAGCTTTCAATTTAGAAAAATTGGGAATTGACTTGAGTTTTGTTAACCACGTAACTATGAGGTTTTTTATTGGACTCAAATATAGGTTATATAGCAAAATCTTTTGACAGGTATTTATACCATATCTTAATGTGACGGCCCTACCTCCCCCTAGAGCGTTCCCCAGGGTTTGGCGGGTCGCCTGCCCATCTCTCGTCAGGACTCATTCACTCATAGATCAAGAAAAATAACGTACATCCATAGAAAATAAATAGTACATCCACTTCAACTTAATATATACATTGATGCTCAAATCCAGATACAAAGCTTCTATACGCCAAGTTACTTTCAAGTGTTTACAATTCAAGTACAAAGAACCATTGTCGGGTGCTAGCGCGAGTACAATTTCAAAATTTAAAACAATTGGACTACGCTAATCTGTACACGCCTCACGCCTCGCTCGTACCTCCTGTAAGGAAAACAAATGACGTGGAATGAGCTAAAATCCCA
>NC_040040.1:25398124-25402773 GCF_003713205.1 Coffea eugenioides | reverse complement strand
TATAGAAATAGAATTAAGGGTTAAATTATTTTTTGACCTTCATCCAAAATCATTTCTTATTTTCCTTCTAAATCCCAATCTCTCAACTGCATCCTGCAGTTCGTACCACCAGTTTACCACTCAAGAACTAACCATCATTTCACTAGTTACCTCCAGCGATCTCTTCAATCTTCTCCGGTCACCTCTTCGCTTCCACAATTATCAATTTTTCTCCACCAAAAACCACTACAAGCTACTCCATTTTCACGCCCAACCACCACCATGCAAACCACTGCGACCGTGAGTTTCTCTACTTTTTACAGTCAAGACTAGTGGACCAGCTATCATTCCACCTAGCTGTAGGCTGTAGCAGCCACTGACCAATCAAATTTGGTTGGTTTCACAAAACCACCGTGATTTCTAGTAAGTAGGACTTACTTTCAAGTCTTATTATTTTATTTTATTTTCTTATTGAATGTTGACTAATACTTGTATCATAGAAGATTGTGATATTATGTTGTTTCTCTACATTTGGATTGCTCATTGCTGTTGTTTAGTTATGTTGTTTTGTTTGCTTCTTTTTGTTACAACTTAGAAGGGGATAGCTTGCGCTATAGTTGTTCTTGTGAGTTGTGATGCAGTAGAATTCTTGTGTGAGAATAAAAAAAATGAAAGTAATTCAAGGTGTAGTTATTTTGGAAAGTTTGGTGATCCCTATCTTCATAGTATACATAACGAAAATTTCACAACTTGATAGGATTGTGAATATATCATTAGTGCTGGGATATGCATGTTTCTTGGATAGAAATTGGGAGGATCTCACTTGACTATGTTATTATGAACTTCTAGCCCTTGTTCCTACCTTATGCATTTAGTTCTTTTTTCTATACATAATGGAATATATTAATTAGACTAAGCTGACAAAGACTTGTATCTTGATTGCTCACTACTAGATTGATGTATCACTGCAAATAAAATACTAGATCGTTTGTGTTTGTCTATTAGAAACTTTTCTCTATTATTAACTTGTCTATACACTAGGAACAGGACATGAAATTGAAACCTCAAAAAAGCTAAAAACTTTTAATGCTTGATAATACATAGCTGTTTTTTTTTCTTTTTTGGATCATGCTTTTCTTGCCTTTGGGCAGTAATGGTTATACAGTAAACTAAGTTCCCTGTTATCTGTTGAATGGAGGATCTCATTCCACTGCTCGATCTAGACTTGAGCTAAAATACTCAAGCTTGAGCTTGTTGAACTTCTAAAGTTAGTTCAAGCTCGAGCTCTATTCAATTTTACCTTATTCAAGTTCGAACTTGAATGAATTTAGTTTATTGGAGCTTGATCAAATTCAAGTGATATAAATAATATTTACATAATACCAAACAAGAGATAAGATAGATATTTCATAATAATACTTATAAAATATTTTTTTTAAGTTCAATTGTACTCGGTTAAGCAAGCTTGATGAACTTGTTAATACGTTTGAATTGTTCGAACTTAACTCAACCTTGAATTTTGATAACATAAACTCGTGACTAGCTCTATTGAGATCGATTTGTTTGCACCCCAGTGATGCAATTTGGTGACTGTTCGTGTGATTCTTAGTGATCAACGAACTAAAGTCAATACAGTAGATTTTGAACTTGCTGATTTGTGTAGTCTGCTATAAGCCTTTTTTTAAAAAAAAAATATATATGTATATATATGTATGTATGTATATTCTATATGATATACTTCCTTTTATGTCAAAGAACAAGTTGACCATGAATTCAGGCGAATTCCAAAAGCTCGCTCAAGCACTTTGTTAAAAAAAATGTTAGTTAAACATATGAAATCGTAAATTTCAGTAGTCATATTTTAGTCCTTCAACAAATGATATTGCAAAAAATAAAAATGTTATTTTGTGTAGAATTTTGAGCGCCTGTAGAAACTAAATGAAAAATGAATCCAATTTTGACAAGAAGATTATGATAGCAATCTCTAATGCCATTAGTAAAGTTACCTTTCCTACATGTCAATGGTTAAATTAGGTCATTCTTGGAGTTCACTACAGGTTTGAAATCCTGTTTATTGCCCAGAACAATTTGTAGATAGTGAAATGCAATGTGGGTCTGATGTAGTAATCATGCTTATACTGATTTTGAATTCATGCTTGTCGAGTTTGTTCTTCTTTCTTGAAGGTAAATGGAGTGTCGACTATATATACATATATATAGCAAATTACCCGGGTAGCCACTGAACTTTTAGAATAGTCAAGATTTGACCACTCAATTATTAATAGTATATTTTTATCCATTGAACTATCAACTGTGTAAATTTTATCATTTCATCTAATTCCATTGCTAACTCTGTTAACTCTAAGGGTCCACACGATTTACGAGACTTATTATTAACTTTTAGATCTAACAAAATTAATGGTGGAATTAGATGAAATGGTCCAAAATTTATACTTTTAATAGTTCAATGGGTAAAAACATACTATTAATAGTTGAATGGTCAAAATTCAACTATTCAAAAAATTTAGTGACTATCTAGATAATTTGCTGTGTGTGTGTGTGATTCTTCTAGCTGAAATTGAGTTTAAAGAATATAGAATTGTATTATATTCCAGTCTCACTTCATTAAATCAAACATTTGAAACTCAAATTCTTCAACTGGATCAGGGCAACCCTTTATTACCAATTCCATCAATGAGGGGAGGATGAAATCACATTCCTCACCATGACTGCAACTAAAGTTTCAGAATTTTTCGTGGATATCATAAAAGGGAAAACTTTGAATGCTATAAAATAGTAGTGTGTAAATAGCAATAAAATGATAGATTTTTTTTTGAACGAATAGCCCATATATGGTAGATAGATTTTTTTGAAATGGTAGCCCATATACATAATATATTGTATGCTCACATTTCCTATTCCTTTATTACTTTTAGTCACCTTTTCACTTAAATTTTACATTTTTAAAAAAATTAAAACTTACACCCTAATTGAATAATGAACGGTTCAGAGGGAATTGATGGGAGTGTGCTCTAGGGATAACTAGTAGGAGAACCAACCCAAAAATCTCAGAAAAAAAATTATAGAAAATAAAAAGATTGGCAAAACGGTCTGGCAGGCTAAAGAATAATAATTTTAAGTTGGCGGTTGGAAGACTGTTGGAGAAAAACACAAAACTAAAGATTCTCTCAAGCCTGTGACAGTTTCTGCTACTATATGCGTTCGGTTTCTTTTACACGATCAAACAAGACTGGCTGTAAAGAGAAGTAATTTTAAGAAAGAACTGTATAGTGGAGCACCTAAAGTATAAAATAGATTACAAAAAACAAAAAACATATCACATTAGGTTGCCTTTCGCTAGGCATTTCACCCAAGAGCACCGGGAAAGTAAAGCCGTCTATATAAAAAATATTGCTAAGGTCACCCGAATTTGACAAAGACATAAACCATGTACATACAATCACAAATCGATATTGGATTAATCTCGTATTGATACAATATTGTCACCGAACTGTACGAAATTTCTTTTACATTGAGATAACTCAGTGCATGAACGCGTTGTTTTTTTTTAATTTTCCACAATTTTTAAAAGCAGAATTCTCCATTTTTAGACGTTCAAGCGGGAGGCTCATGCATTGACATAAAGTTCTAGAAGCGTATAAAAAAGATGACTTGTCTACACTTTGAATATTGTAAGAAAAGACTAATCCTTATGTTTAGGGGGGATTGTAAAATAGAAAAGAACACAAGAATGAAGCGAAACCAGCAGACAACTTATATAAACTCCACACATATTCTTTTAACACTGAAGATTTCAGTCCATGTCCAATAGCCCAATCCATCAAGCACAGTTGTAGTGACTGGACCACATTATCGACTCAACTTGATGAATCCTACAATATTCATCGAAAAAACAAACATGAATATTACAACTCCACGTTACATAATTGCCAAAATAAATATATATAATTGCCAAATAAATAAATAAATAATGTCCAAAATAAATAAATATATAATTGCCAAATCAATTTTCACTAGAAATATATAGTTCAAGTTTACTTTTTGATTTCTCCAGGGGAAAAATTCAATTTTACATATTTGAGGTGGTTGAAGGTTTCAAAATCTGAATCATAAAACTTGTAACGCATATGATTAAATATCAACAGCATGAGTTATTTGCTAACAAATAGAAATAAGAAAGATCATACAATAGCAAATAGGGAGGGCCGGAGGGGTTAAATCCACACATCTTCGTTCCGAATTCAAACTTCTAATGCATTGAGGACTAATACTATCCATACTAAAGTTTATATAAAATGTAAAGTCAGAAAGATAGGATGTGAATTCGTCTTTCCTTTGGCAAAAATGGTAAGCAAAATCAGAAGTAAAAAAGGATCAAAAGCAGCAGTTTCCTATTATTCATATTTTGCAAGCTAGCACAAATGTAAATCAAACTATAGTTCATTGGAAGTGTACAATAGAACGTGTTTATGAGGTGAAAAACTGTTTAAGGCCTACCTAAACATTTGAACAAATAAAAACCATATCAAATTGTGTACATTTGCATTCAGATGTAATATTGATCTCTTAAGAATCAGATGTAATATTATTCATTGATCGATTCATATATAGATCAGAAGCACACATGTTGCATACTGAAATTTAATCCT
>NC_040040.1:25337659-25397124 GCF_003713205.1 Coffea eugenioides | reverse complement strand
AAATTCATTGTTGATTCCAGTGTAGTATATGGATGAACCATCATGAACTCGTGTATAAGTTAAGAACACAGATGGGAGTGTTTTTCAAAAATTAGTTTTTCAAATACAATAAAAATTTTTAAAAAGTACTCTAAAAATTAGTTTAAATTTTTTTAAAATTTTAAAAAATATCTCAAAATACATTTTAAAAATTTTTCTACTCTTAAATATCCCAAAATATTTTCTAAAAATATTCCAAAATATACTCTAAAAACTCTGCTATAGCAAAATTTTTCAAAAACACCTCAAAAAACAGCTAATCCAAATGGGAGTCAAGTATTTATACCTGCCTACAAAAGGGAGGGTGGGGGGAAGGGAGGGGTTGGATAGTTTAGGGGGAGAGAGTGTAAGTTAAAGGTTTCGAATTCGAATCCTTCCACTTATGTTAAAAAAAAAAAAAACCTGCCTCCAGAAGAGGTGTAAGGTTTGATATTGATGATTATCTATTATTTCCTAACCATAAACTTCCTTCTTCCTCCTGTTTGATACCATATGCATCACGGACATGTACCTACAGGAATGAAATCACTTACAAGGGTAATAGGGACCTACTCGGCTTTTTTTAAATTCTTTAATTCTCTTCTATTCTTTCTTGTCTAATTCTATAGATCAAAACACTTCCTTCTTACAGCACAATTATACATCTAATTTATATCAAAATGTAAAAAACTATTTGACTGCGAGTTGGAGGCATTTGGACAAATATATTCAATTATTTCACATTTTAACTTCATTTTTTCCTTTTGCATTCTTTTGTGGAATGAGATCTAGCAATTGTAGGGCTAACAAATTGGGCAGAAGCATATTTTGCTCCACTAGATTGTTTTGAATTCGTTGTTTTTGAGGCAAAAGGCAACTTCAATATTCTTTTGTCCGATAAGAATAACAATCGTGGGGGTAACAAATTGGCTAGAAGCATTCTTTGCTTCATGAGATTATTATTGAGTTTGTTCTTTTTGAGGATTGCGATTCTTTACTTGTACCATTAAAGTAGTTATGGGCCATCATTCCTTCACAAAGTAAAAGTGACAAGGAAAAGATAGAAGTCATGATTACATTCCAAAGGCCATAGGACAGAATGTTATAGCTACAGAGCAAAAATGGGATTCCAACTTTCGGTTACACTACAAAGTATCTTCTCTCTATATAGCAAAGGATTTTCTATTGTACAAGTCTATGTTACACTCATGTTATACCTCAGGTTGGTGTAAGTTGTTGAATATTTGGTGTGTCTTTCCACTGGGTTAGTGCATATCAAGACTAGCATCAAATATTGTAAGACTTACACCAATAAAATACAATTTTTGTGTAAGCCTCGTGTACACTAACTTGGTTAAAAAAATACACCAGATATTGAACAATTTACGCTGACCAAAGAGTGTAACAGGTAAGTATATAATAGAAGATCTTTTGCCTTCTCTCCCCTGTAAAAGTTTGTTAATTCTCGTTATAGTTTCTCAACTATTTAATAAAAATTATGTTAGGTAATAAAACATCTAAGTCAACTACTATATTATTAATGAATAATTGAGTCTTGATGAGGATCTGAATTTGGATTGTAAAAAGTCAAACCCTGACCAAACCTATAATTCTCATATAGAGTTTGAGGATGAATATGGTTTCGGTTTAAATTTAAGACCCAAAAAAAGGGATTGGTTGAATTGGGTTTGTGTAAGATAGATTTATTGACATGCCTAACATATCTAAACTATACTTAAACAAATTTTTCCTTGAGGGTTGGACAAAAGAGGTTTGGGACAGGCGAAGTTGTGGTTTCATCCAATTTTGTACTATTATCATATTTACTATATTATTAGGTGTATGGTCATATTATATTTATTTGTAAAATAGTAGGTATGTAATATATATGACTAAAATATTTTACGTATATTCTATACAACAAGTTTGATGCAAGATGGAATGAAAAATTTTAGTTTGAGGGAGCGAAATATATATGCATATAAACTTTTGAATCAACCTAACATATTTTTTGAAAATTTTTGGTTGAGGTAAGCAAATAGCTTAAAATGCACAGGAGTTTTTCAAAATTTTCAAAATTTTAAGGGAAAAAAAATGAATATCAAGAACTTAAGAAAGGAAAAAGGGGGAGAAGATGGTCCTTCATGCCCTTCCATAGTTCCGTCCTTGGATTGATGTAAATTTAATATTGTAGTGACAACAAGTAGGCAAGACCAGACATAATATAACGGTACCTTCTCCAGATTCAAACAAGTGTACTTGTATATATGTGTACATGACGAATGCAAGAGGGGTAGGGAGGCATAGTTGTTATGATAGCGATTCGGATAATAGGATCGTACGATTTTACGATCCGGATCAAGGCTAACGATCCAAATCGTAAGTAGGATCGAAAATTAGTCTTAAATTAACAAGATCAATAGGATCATGATTCTGATCGTAGAATTGTACATAGGATCGTACGATTCTGCGATCCTGATACGATCCTACTATTTTTAATAAATTAAGTAACAATTTTAGTATTTTGAACATATCTTTGTGTAGAAAAGTCAAAATTGAGTGCCGTTTATTGCATTGTAAACTATATTCAAAGTGCTTTAAATCCATATAAATAACTAACCCCAATTCTAAACCTAGAAAATTTATTTTTATTTTAGTACTTTGACTCATATAATTCACTAAAGTGAATAGATGATCTCTGTCATAGGTTATCACGTGGAGCTAGTGTTTTATGGTTTTATGATAATAAATTAATATGGTTTAGAGTCTTTAGAAATGAATTAATACTTTTGCTAATTCTAAGTGGATAAGTGGTGGGTTATAAATTTGACCCCAAAGTACACATTTTTTAGCACAAAATTCTATTCTCAAAATTTTCTTTAATTATTTGTTTATTGCATACCAATTTTTCTATCAATTAAAATATATTTGAAACATTTTATTATATATGTAATATTTAATTATCCTATTATATAAAAATGATGTAATAATCAATCACTAAATCATAGTTAACTAAATGTATCGTGTTTAACTATTTTATTAATAAGATGATTTATACACATATAAAGTCAAATTTTCCATGTATATTGTTCCATAATTCAATTTGGATTTACAACAAGAAAGAATAAGTTGTTTAGTTTAATCAAAATACATTTTGAATATATTATAAGTAGTCCCAAATTTCTCTATATTTTTCAAATTGTCAGAAATACTTTATATAGCACAATTTTAACCTTATAATTATATTGATTGCACATGAATTACATTATTTGTCACTATATTTATGAATTGCAAACTTAAAAATTATAAATATGACAATTTATTACATTTTTTGTAGGATCTACCGATTCTACGATCCGATCTTGCCAACCCATAAATGATTCTAGATAGGATCCCGATTTTGAAAACCTTGGGCGCAAGTGCCCTCTTAAGATTTTAGAAATTCTTTTATATCCCTTAAAAAATTTATTGATATTTCACATATATCCTTGTAAAAATTAGATTTTTCCCTCCCAAGATTTTAAAGTCCTTTTATACTCCCTTAACATACTAAAAGTTTTCACTTGTATCAATGTAAGTACCCAAATTTTTTTGTACAAAAGTATAAGAGTGCCCCTTAAGCAAATATATTTATAAATTTTGCCACCCAAATTCCAAGCTTTGGCTCCTCCCGTGTATGTGTGTACATATTAGACATAAATATATTGAACAATGAACATAACAAGTTAGATCTTGTTTTTCACATGTTAAAGCGAAGTTCACCTTTTGCATCTTCAATATTCTTTCGTGAAATGAGATCGAGTCATCGATGGGCTAACGAATTTCCAGAAGCACTCTTTATTATACCATAATTGTTTTGAATTTTGCTTTTTCAGGCTTTGATTCTTGACTTGTCCGCATAATATTACTCGTCCAAGTGTGTAACTTTATTTCCTTTAGAACAGTAAAAGTGACGGGGAAAGAATAAAAGTGATGGTTATCATTCTAAGGGGTATGGTATAGTGTAATAACTACTCATCAAAAATGGGATTTCCATTTCCAGCTGCATTAGCAAGGTATCAAATCCATTCCCTATAAATTTGCCTTGATGTTGATTGTAGTTTCTCAACTTTCCCACTCATGAATTCTTTGTTCCTCATTTTACCTATTCACGACTTCACTTATATCTCTTAGCAATTCTCTGTTGAGATCATCATCCTGGTTTTCAATCAATCCAACAAAAAGAGGTATGTACTTATATTTTTTAATCTCTCTTTCGGTTCAACACCTAAGTATGTTTTTTTTTGTGGTTGTATAACCACAAATCATAATCATAATTCTGCATAATTTGTCATAATGTCCATGCATTGTTTAAGTAGAAGTACGAGAACAAGAAAACACGGCTATGGCCTTCTTCTACCACCAGGATTAAATGGTAAGTTTTCCAACTAAGTATTAATTTTAGCTGTAAAGGTAATAAGTTTTGTTATGATGGTGGTAAGACATAACATTATAACCAAAAAAGTACTATGTTTATAACTAATGATAGTTTACTTAACTACACCCACCGCTTACATAACAAAATTAAACAAATATTGTTCTACTCCAAACCAATGATGCCGATTATAATAAAAAATAAAAATACCCACATTGATCCATAAAACAATAATAACCAACAAGTACATGAGTTGTTATAACGCATATCTAATTGATGAGCTATGAGAAGATCCAGATAAGAATATGAGTAAAGTAAATAATAATAATAATAATAACTCACAAGCATATGTATACCGACCTATAATATAATAATAACCAACAAGTACATGCATTGTTATGAATCTAATTGATCAACTAGCCATGACAAGCTCCTTGGATAAGAATATGAATAGGGGGAAACATATATATAATTCATATGTTAGTATTCACACGAGGTCAACTTTCAAGTGCTTGCTTTCGGACTTTTTAATAATTTGAAAGAGTTATTTTAATCTTTTATGGAACAATGAACTACTTGGTACATAGACATTTTAGTAAATTCATTTTTTGACCCTATGTGTAGGAAAAAAAAAAACAAAGTGCTGATAGCTATTAACAATACATGTTAAGCCCTTGAGATGATTTCTTTTAAATTTGGTAAATAATTAAGAAGGCCACTAAATTTCTAAATTCCTATAAACGAATTTTATCCTCAAATATAGTGGGCCCTTTTTATAGTGATTTCTTGACTTCACTCCCTTGTATCTCCTTCTTCCTTCGACTCTCCCTTCAATGTCATTGATCTGCTTTTCATCATTCTCTGCATTATTGATTGTAACTTCTATATTAAGTGTCCAAAAAATCTATGCTTTACCATTGTTTTGAAACTGGGGTTGAACTGGTTGGTTTAATCAATCGGACTGCGAATCAGCCATGATTTTGATTTGGTTCATACTTTGAATTGATTGGATTTAAGAACTGGTAAGAACTGTGCGAACCATTCATATTAGAATGAACCATTGAACCAGGTTTTTTGTTTCTGGCTATGAAATTGAAAAAAATAAAAATAAAAAAGAATAAGTTCTCCTTAACCATAAAGACTAATCACTAATTGTCATACCCACTCACTTTCTTCTCGGTTTTTGTCTTTTTATCAAGTTTTCATCTCTATTTTCTAGTTTCCCAACTTCCACCAGGCTTCAAATTTTATTTTTAAAACAAAACTGCAATCTTTAATTCTAAAAGATATGGTTTAAAGTTTAAACTCACAATGTTGGATACCCAAAGATGTTTAAGTTCAAGTTCTTTGAAAATATTAAAATTTTTATCAAATAAAGTCTTAAATTAGTCTATTGGATATCTTATTCTATGCACATATATTTATGTAATTTATTTTAAAAAAATAAATTCTAAAAGATATGGTTTAAAGTTTAAACTCACAATGTTGGATACCCAAAGATGTTTAAGTTCAAGTTCTTTGAAAATATTAAAATTTTTATCAAATAAAGTCTTAAATTAGTCTATTGGATATCTTATTCTATGCACATATATTTATGTAATTTATTTTAAAAAAAATCAGTGAATCGGGGTTAAACTGTGACCTGAATACATAGCCGGTTCAATTAAAGGCCGGAGTTTCAAAACACTGGTCTTTACATTCCATTCGATTCGTGATGTCTACTTTGTTATTCTTCAATTGGTATGCTTATTGTGCTTGGTTTGTCACGGCATGAATAATATCTTCAAGTAAGATTTTAGTGTTTTTTCATTAAAAATATGTTTTTTTAGCTACTGTGCTAATTCTGTACTTCATATTTTGCCTTTCGTTTTTCACGTTTAATTTTTGCATGCAATCTACTACTACATATTTTTGTATGCTAATAATATATTGGAAGGAATTATTAGGTATATGAGGAGCTGATTTTGGCTTTGCGTAGTTTAGGATTTAAGTTTTGTTTGTGAACAAAAACTTGGACAATTGAGGGTGAATAAATAAAGGAAATTTGGAGAAATTGCACTTGCAATTTCTGGAGTTTACATGGGGTTGAAGCTTTTAAAAAGACAAAAGGACTTACTACAAAAATCACTATTATCTCATAATTATTTTAAAAAACTATATAATGTACCAAATACCTATGCCTATATATAACAATACTTTACGTAAGTACAAGGATCATATGCCTCCAAAATCTTCTAAATTTGATGATAGTCACCGCGAGAATTGTGCATTCAAATTTTCCTATCTAACTCATTCGAAAATAATGTGTTCCAAGAAGTTGAAGCAATTGTGTTCCAGAAAGTTGGATGCACCAAATCTTAAGAAAGTTGAAATAGTAGAGAGTGAAGCCATCCTTGTGGATTTAAAGGTACACATATCCTAATTCTTTTAATTTCAACTTTTAATTTTGTGTCTCACTTCACAATACTTTAGTTTCCCAAGACTTGAGATATTAATTATCTCTGAGTATGTATTTCACAGGAAGCAGAGATAATCTTTTTGAGGCATTCAATTCTATGATTGGTACAAAAAGAAGAGGCAAGTAGAGTTGTCTGGATGTTAAGGTACACAAACGTCATAGGCTTGCAAACTCTATTGTTCTGTTTCTTTTAGCTTAATCTCGTATATCTTTACTTTTATTTTTCTTTTGGGAAGATAGATGGTGATTTTAATTTTCAATATGTATTATGTATACTTTTTATTGATATGGACGAATTAGTGCTATACTCGCATGACAATTGAATTTGGTTTGACTTGCTCAAATGATTAGGACCCGAATAGGTTTTTATCTAATATAAATACCTTTTAAAAAAAATTTTTTTGTTTACTTAAGTGAAGCGTTCGAAGTTGAGATCGCTCACTTACACTTTTTTCCTCTGATCTAATAGACACACTTAAGTATACTCACTTTCAATCAACTTTAGTGTGATTAACATTTGTGCTATCTTCAAATTTTCTATATTTAAAGCATAAGGAGGGGATTTGGTATTAAATTTCATGTCATCTCTTAGATTTTCAATTTTACCCTTACAAAAGTAAAGATTTACTAAAGATAACTACTTTAAGTTTAGTAAGTTTTAATAACTTCCACTTCTAGTAACTTCTATTTTTTTGGTTTGTTTGCCTATAAAAAATCAAAACTTCTTTTTTTATTTGTCAACAAAAAATTCAAATAACTTCTATTGGTTTTAACAAAAACAACTAATTTTTATCGTAATTTGTACACCCATAGGATGTGCTTTTCTCACTAATACAAATAAAAGTAAAGTTTCTTGAGTAGTCTTTTGATTTGTGATATACATTGATGAAGAACTTATTCATTGTTTTACGAAACGTCGCTAGAATTGATTGGTGGTTTCTACAATGTACACGTTTTAATTTGATTAAATTTTGATTAAAAGAAGTCATTGTTCATTTTTTTTCCCTTCAAACAAAGAAGTCAATTAGACTTCCATGTCTAATCTCCCTTTGGGATTTCTAAATTCTACAGTTGTAATGGTTCTACTAGTAGTAGTTTTCCGATTTGACGTTTTCGGTCATTGCCTTATGTCAAGTCAAGGATTTTCTTATCTTCAGATTCCAAAATTTCTGAATTGTTTCATGTTCAGCATAATTTTTATTAACATCAAAATTATCATGAATTAATAATGATTACTCATCGGACTTGAAATGATTGCAAGTTATTTCAAATTTAAACATGTAGAGAAAATATACAAAGGTTTTGAGACTTTTCGTCTATTTGAATTTAATAATCCTGCTAAAGCAATGTATATGTCTTTTGAGTTTTCTTTCATAAACATTGACATACTTTATAGAGACTAGCATACTTGGTTAAAGCGGAATGTTTTGTCCCCAAGATTGTATATTGACGATATTTCATCAATTGTTGGACATATGAAAACTTATATTTTTTGTCAAACAAGTGAAAATGTAATATATTTCTGCACGAAACTGTACCTCTTGTATTTTCCAAAATAGTTCTAAAAAAAAAAAATCTAAACCAATATATGCGAATATATTTGTTGGTGAGAACAGTTTATAAGCTATGTAAACAATTCATTAAATTCACTTCAATGCCTAACATTTTTTTCCTTCTTTGTACCTCTACTGTTACGAAATTATTATTACCTTATTTATGTATCCATGAATCTTTTTCATATTTTTCATGCAATTTATTAGATTCCTTTCTCTATATCTTTCAAATAACACAATAATAGAAATTTGAACAGAATTTTGCTATAATGGCCATCCAAGATATTGCCCTTTCAATTGTGGGAAAAATTGTAGAGAAGTGTGTCGATCCAATTTTGCGCCAATTTCAGTACTTAATTTTCTACAAAAGCAACGTTCAAACTCTGAGCGATGACATCAAAATACTTGAGCTAAAGGAAGTTGAGGTGCAACAATTGGTACGTCAAGCAAAAGACAATGCTGAAGAAATTAAACCAACTGTTGTCGATTGGCTGAAACGAGTTGAGGATGTCAAGAAAGATGCACACACTATTTCTGAGGCTATGGAGACTGCTAAGGTGAATTGCTTGAATATTGTCAGGCTTCCGAATTTGAAGTCATGCTATTTGCTAGGCCGACGTGCGGCGAAAAGAAAGAGTGCTCTTGAAAAGCTTTTAGGAGAGGGGAATTTTGATAAAGTTGGAAGCATTGCTCCATTAGGCAAAATGGGTTTTAGTGAATCAACCCCATCCTTAGAGGAAGGCTTAGTTTCTAGGATGTCAACAAAGAAGGAAGTGATGGAAGCTTTAAAGCAGGAGAAAACTAGCCTAATGGCGATTTGTGGTATGGGCGGTGTAGGCAAGACTACTCTAGTCAAACAAATTGCTGACCAGGTTAAGTTCGAGAAATTATTTGATGAAGTCACCATGGCAACTGTGTCTCAAAGTCCAGACATGAGAAATGTCCAAGATCAACTTGCTGAGCAGTTAAGGCTGAAGATAACAGAGCAAACTGATCGTGTCAGAGCTGAAAGATTGTATACGAGACTAACTGGTCATGACAAGAGAATTCTTGTTATATTGGATGACATTTGGAAAGAAGTTGATCTTAAGAGTCTAGGAATTCCCGTCAAAGGTGAATGCAAGAGCTTAAAAGTTATATTGACATCTCGATCCTCAGATGCTTGTCGGGACATGGGAGCTGAAATTTTTGAGGTGAATGTCTTGCCTAAAGAAGAAGCATGGCATCTTTTTAAAGAGGTTGCAGAAATTTCTGATGATTCTGCTTTGAGTGGTGTTGCAAAGCAGGTTGCAGAGGAATGCAAAGGTCTACCTCTTGCAATCGTTGTTGTTGCCAAGGCATTAAAGAGCAATCATACTCCAGAATCCTGGGATCGTGCCCTTCGGCAACTAAGAAAGGACAGAATGGGAAACCTAAGAGGTGTTCAAGATCTGGTATTTTTAAGAATTGAGTGGAGCTATAATCATTTGGGAACCGCTGAAGCTAAGCACCTACTTTTGCTTTGTAGTTTGTTTCCAGAGGATTCTAGTATTCCGATTGAATGCTTGGTTAGGAATGTAAAAGGGCTACAATTGTTCCAGGATATAGAGAATTTGAGAGATGCAAGAGACAAAGTAGACTTGCTAGTTGATGAGTTAAAAAACACCTATTTGTTGCTAAATGATGCTGAAGAAGAAGACTCGGTAAAACTGCACGATGTCGTGCGAGATGTGTGCTTGTCAATTGCATCAAAAAACGAGCATGAGTTTTTAGTGAGCAATTCTGGAGTGGGAGAAAAGAATTCTTACACGGCAATTTCACTAATATCGCAAGATTCCAATCATGATCTACTTCCATTTTGCAAGGAATATCCAAGGCTTAGGCTGTTGCGCTTGGTATTCCGATTTCGGAAATTGAACCTATCAAAAGATTCTTTTGTAAGAATGGAAGCTCTCAGGGTCATAGAATTACACCGCTCGCAAATTGAATTTCCACTATCATGGCCTGGCCAAATGCTAAGGAGCCTTCGAACACTGTGTCTGGATTATTGTGTGTTGGGCACTGGAATGTCGTCAATGCTTGGACACATGATGCAGTTGGAAACTTTAAGCCTCTTTCAATCCAAAATTCTGGATGATCGGTTTCCAGCTGAAATCGGTCAGCTGAGTAATTTAAAGTTGTTGGATTTGAGGGTTGAAAGTAGCCTCCATCCCTTGCCTAGTGGTATATTGTCAAGCTTGAAGAAACTAGAAGAATTGTATTTGGGATCCGGTGATCATTTGCGGCTAGGGAGAGATAAAGAAGAGGAAATAGGATGCCTTAAAGAGATCTCATCAATCTCTAACCTTGCATGTCTCCAAATTATTTTATATGACCTTAACCTCTTACTTCTATCTTTGCAAGAATTTGATACTCAGAAGTTGTCAAGATTTCACATTGCAGTAGCTAATTACGAAGAAGCAATAGAATATCTCAACAAAAACTATCAATTTCGGAAAAGTTTCGGGCTTTATTTGTCAGATTGTGATGATGTAGGGTTGAAACAAGTGTTTGATCCTAATGTTACTAGCATTGTTAAGAGAACTGAGAATCTCACTTTGGATCTTCCTATACAATCATGCTTGAGGAATCTTGTACCTGACTTGGGTGAAAATGGATTTATCAATTTGAAAAAGCTTGATCTACATTGGGGACACTATGAATGCCTTGTTGATTCTACTGACAACCTTGTTGCTCGACATGTTTTTGAAAATTTGGTGTCCATGGAGTTACAAGTTTTGGAGTTGAAAGAAATATGTAAGGGATTTCTTCCACCTGGGTGCTTCAATCAACTTCAAGAGGTGAAACTTTATTGTGTAAGTGCTTTAGAGTACTTGTGGAAGGGATCAGTCGAACCTCCATCGCTTTGCAACCTCAGATCTATTGTTGTAAGCAGTTGTGATCAAATTACTACTCTCTTCTCACAATCAACACCGAAATGTCTAGTGAAACTCCAAAACATAGATGTAGTTAATTGTGAAAATTTGGAGAGAATTGTTTTGAGGGAGGAAAGCCTGACGGAGGAAGTGTTTGAACTACCCCAACTCAACACGTTAACCTTGCGCAGGACAAACTTTATTGGTTTTGGCTCTGAAGATGATCAAGATGTGGCTTTTTTTGACCAGGTCTCTCTTCTCTCTCTCTTTTAATTTGTGTAATTATATGACATACTTAATACAGTTGAATTTAGGTGAACACCGAAAACACACTCAAGCCCTTTCTTTCACAATATGTTAATTATATTTTCAAAATTAATGTTTCATCAGTTATATATTCTAGGCCTTCAATGAGTTTGCAAAAAAAAAAAAGAAAAGAAAAGAAATGAAAAGAAAAAAGGCTGTTTGGTGTAGAATCTCTTTGTGCTAATAATTAAAAGTCCAATGATGATGAATAAAAATAGGGTAATAAGAATCTCGAGTGACGTGTTAGCATGTCTATCACGTCATCAAGCATAACAAATAGATTGCTAGCAGCTGGATGGATCCGAACACTACTGTAACTGCATGTTGCATTTCGCAATCAACATTACGGGGCTAAGTTTGCCAAATTTTTCAGGTTTCACTCCCCCGCCTGGAAGTACTACATATTACTAATCCCGGTGATGTCCCTGAACAACTAATAGGAGGGAAAATGCCTAGTGGGTCCCTCCACAACTTGAAATCCGTGCAGCTAGACGGATGTGACTCTATCCGATGCATTGCCAAAGGTGATACGGTCACATTATTACAAAACTTGCAAGCACTTCGCACGAGATCTTGTAGTGGGATGGAATCCCTTGTTGACTTTGAGGGTCTAAAAATTCGTAATACGCTATCAAAAAAGGGACTCGAAATTCTCCCCAAACTTGAGTCGCTGGACTTGGATTTCTGTCCAAGATTAACCCACATTTGGAGTAATTTTCCTGAAGGGGTTCGAGTATTCCAAAACTTGAGAAGTCTAGATGTGAGAAACTGTCCTTTAAACTGTTTGTTTCATCCTCCTAGTGTGGCCACCATGCTCATAAGTCTTGAGGAACTAGAAGTTCATTGGTGCTTGAAAATGTGTGAAGTTATAGGTGAGGAAGATGAAGAGGTCTGCCAAGAAGATAATGCTCGGCATCATGATGTTGGAAAACGTAGAGAAATTGCACCGGGAAGAACTAGCAAGGAGTTCGTGTTTCCTAGATTAAGTTTTTTGCGGTTGGATTGCCTTAACAATATTCGAAGCTTTGGTGGTAGTCATCGGGACGATTATGAGTTTAAATTTCCCCTACTCACGACATTGATCATAAGTTATTGCCCAAAGTTGAAGAAATTCTGTTCTGGAAATTTGGATGCACCGTTGCTTAAGAAAGTTCAAACAACGCCGAATGACATAAAGAATTTTGAAGCTCCCGTGGATTTAAAGGTACTAATATCCTAACTCTATTTTCAACCAACCCTTTTAATTTTGTTTCACTTCAATAGACTTATTTCCCTAAGAGTTGAGAATGTATATTTTAAATAATTATTGCTGAGCATATTATTTTTTACAGGATCGAGAGATTTGTCCTTATTATTGACACGATTATCTGCATATTAAGGTACGTGCCTTTCTATATGCTTACAAACTTTATCTTTTCCCTTTCTTTATAATTACAAGCTGCAGTATGCATTCTTTTGATTTATATGAATGAATCAATGAATGGTGTTACATGATTGTGGAATATCATTGATTAAAAACTTATATGAACTCTCACGGAATTTTCCATTTGGATGTTAAGGTAAAGACCTTTCTATATGTTACAAACTTTACGTTTTTCCATTTCTTCTAATTTTGTCTTTACTTTTTTTTTCATTTTTTTGAGGTGAATGGAAGTTATAATTACAAGTTGCAGTCTGTATGCTTTTGATCTTCTATTAATCAATCAGATTCTACTCTCGTGTAGTATTATGCACTGATTCTTACTGTTTGTGAACTATACTTCTATACTGAGTTTGTATTGTTGGTTTTCTCATCAACTCTTTTTTTTTTCATCCAAATATTACTATTTCAGAGTAAAAACTAAGATGTTAAATCCTAATTTTGTTTTGGTTTTGCTTATATTTCTTTCGGTGTATGCATTTTTATGAATTATTCTCCTTTTCATTTTTGTGAAAATAGTTTCCACTAAAAATAATAATAATTTCCACTGTGAAAAATTGCAGCCTTTATATTTCAGCTTTCAAAGCTACAATCAATTCAAAGATATAAAATTGAATATTCCATGTAGGAATCAGGGGAAAAAATCCTGGGTAGCGAAAGCAAAAAATAAACTAGAGCTACACGAGTCTGATGTCAAATTGATGTGGGAATTCCAATGTATTATACCATCTATATTTGTTTTGGATGTTATGACAGAGTTGTAATATTCATGCCTCTGTTTTCTTTCACAGAATGTTGTGGGAACCATCAAGTTCATCGAATAATGTGGTCTAGTTACCATAGCATAGATGGCGATCTTAACAGGATTAATACAATAAGTGTGGAACTTATATATAAGTATTATGTGCCCACTTTTGTCATTGATTTTCAGATAATAAATATATTGTGTGTATAGTATCATGGCCTTCAAATAACAATAATGTATTGTATCATGACTTTCAAAAAATAAATGTATTGTACGTATCATATCATGGACTCTACACATAAAGAATGAAGTTATTCTTGTGGATTTAAAGGTAGGTACATCCTAATTCTCCTGAGTATTCTCCAGAGTCCAGTGTATAAACAGGTATCTGCCACGTCTTGATATTCTTTTTTGGATGATCGGTGAGGCTAAGATCATTGTAATCTTCCTTGAACATTCTGATGAATGTCTTGGCTCCCATCATGATTAGTCTCTCTACCACAAAGAGTTGACATTTGTTTTCAATTACTGGATTCAAGATGCTGCTGTAGTTTGATGAGTATGCCAATTTGAACCTAAAGTTTAGGAAAAGCATAAGATAAAGCACAGTGCAATACATCCATGTTGAACTCTTCTTGTTCATTCTATGCAACAAAATTACAGAAGTCACGAAGACAATAAACACCAAGAACTATTGCTAAACAACATAGCGAAGATTGCTAGATTTCTTCGTGACAAACTTGGAGCTTGAGATATATCAGATAGGTGATATAGAGAAAAAATAGGAAAACAAGGATTGGGAAAATTATATCTTACCATATGTATTTACAGTGTAGTCGCACAGTCGTATTCACATAAAAAAAAAAAAAACCAAATGTGGCTGATTTAGCACAAACCTTAAATTTGGTTGAGAAAAACTCCAAAATCAAACGCACTCCATTAATTGTAAACCACACATACAAATACAAAGAAGAAAGGACAATTTTCTAGTCTTCTAACCCATATGACGTCCTGAGCAGGAAATGTTAAACCAATTAGGAAAGTGAAATAACATTAGGATCCTCAACCAACTAAGAAGGTTGATAAACAGAAAGTTCTAATGCAACTTAGGGACCTATAGCTAATTTACATTCTTATTCTCTTTCTCCAAGCTGCTCTACCGTTCTTTCCTTCATCCACACACACACACACAGCCCAAAAGAAAAGTTTAAGCAACATTAGCATCAGGACTTCTTCAATCTAGCTTCCATTGAAAATTTAAAAGCACCAGCAGATTAGTATGCATCCCAACTACTGCTTTTATCATCGACATCTTTCTCACTCTACACCAATCTTTGACCACACATGCATCTTACCACTACATACAACTCTATAGATGGTCCTGATAGGCACGTGTTTGTGAATAGCTTCACAATGCGAGACCATAAACATATTGGAAAAACATGCAATTTGTAGCTGCTAATTCAAACATAGAATTAGGAGAATATGGAAGAGTACGGCAAACTGGTTCAAAGCAATCGGACACACTAATTTCAGTGAATTTTAAATACATGGGAGTTGCTTTTACATCATTTTGTATATAATAGTAACATTACTAAATCACTTACAATACAGTCAGAAGAGTATTTGTACATTAGATAACTATGAGAAAAGACACAAAAGGGTAATGCTACTTTTCCCAAGTAGCTTGCCACAACCAAGCTATAACTTGAGTAAAAATTTTCCACCTAAAAGTGACTCCAGGGCAGAAAGAATATTGACAGAAGGAACGGTATTAGAACTCATACAACTACCAAGGCAAAACAATTTCTCCACATATTTGATAAGTAAAAGGCCTTTTTCTTTTTTTCTTTTCTTTTGTTTCAAGGGGGGTTTGCAAAGGATATACACAATTTTGATCTACTGTTACTCCCGAGATGACAATCACATAAAGTTCAGAAGGATCAGAGTGGAAGGTAATATACCTTGAAGCAAGAGGGGCAAAGAAACCTGGGGTCCTCCCATTTGAAGCAATAAAAAAGGTTCGCCCTGGTGGGACCCATTTGGCAATTCTACAGGAAATAAATTCTGGACGGGTATCCCTGTCAAGATAAGGATACAAAGAACGATCAACGCCAGACCTATCCTTACGAGTTTTCAATTTATCACCTCATCTGACATGGATAGCATCATAATCACCAAGAAGCACCTTAATCTGTACGAATAACAATGGGAAACAACATCAATCATAATAAATGTCAATCACTAAAAAACAGAAAATTTTAAAGCAAAGCAAAGTTATACCTGACTACAATAGAACACTAGCCATCCAAAAGCATCAATGATGTCATATTAGAGCTTTTGGTTCCAAAAAAGAAGGTATTCAAATAGGTGCCCACATATGGATGACATTTGACCACAATTAGGCCAAGCCATTTTGAGTGACAGATGAACCAAAAATTTTTATGAAACTTCTAAATACATGTAGAACCCAAAGGTACACCCCAAAACTTTTTTGGTACACACTCTTGACTCTCCAACTGTAAATGCAACACCAACCAATGATCAGCACCTCTGACAAAAATGGTTTGGGGCATACACAAACAGCTAGCAGAAAAGAATGGCTCCGAAACAAAAAAAAAAGCTCACTGTCATATTTGAACACCAAGGTTCATTCTCAGATCTCATGTCAAATATTCAAGCCCTACACTGTGCACCAAAAATTATAATCAAGCAACCAACCAAAGGAGCCCACTAGTAAAGCATGCAGTAGCAGTAAAATGGCAAGCCTTCTTTTACAAATTTCAAGTGGAACTCACAGGCATAATACAGTCTCTCTATGTGGTGAATTATCACCCTCATCTATAAGATTAGGCCATATAAAAGAAAGAAATTACTTATCAAGGACTCTCACTTGCCCCCTGACATGTATGCTGAACTCCTTTCAATGCAAAGAGCACGTGACGCACCTATTACGAGTGGCGTCAAACATTAACAGAGAACCCGTGCTTACCCTGACACTAGTGTTCATTTACGGTCATATGTAGAAGCTTCAACTGTTAGACAGGAAAAGGAAATATTATTTTTTCTAAAAAAATTAAAAGTTCACAACCTATTTACGAAAAGTGACAATGCACCGTACAACTAATTGCAGTAGTCAAGCTTTTACGACATTGATGTTTACCCTGCCAGGGAGTGGTGAATGGTAGAAATAATCAGTCTTCTTAAAGTCCCATCACCAAAATGACTACAAAAGGGAAACATATTTTAAACTTCTTGTAGAAGCACCAACCAGAAATCTTCCAATAGGAATAGCAATTTTACATATCATTAAGATATCATGACCAGTTTTTCCAAACAAAATCCACAGCATTCTCAACATCAAGTTTACTACAAGCGCAGGTTCTACTCTTTTCATTAATCCAAACTTTGATAGTCAACTCAAGAAAGCAACAATACATTTGCAGTGTGCAAATAATGTAATGAGCATATAAATTTTGGCTACCAAACATAAGGACAACTTATCGACTATCTTCTCCATAGCAAAACGCATTTATGCAAGGGCATTATTAAGCATCACCTATGACAGACCATTGTGTTCCCATATTTGACAGAACTTTCTTTTCTTTCCACCTTTTTTGATTTGTTTTATTTAGTTTTGTTTCTGTCTGTTCTTTTCCTCTTCAGCTATAGGAGAGGAAGGAAAGGGTAAAACTCATGGCAACGATTCCCCATGTCAAAAACGTTCACACCATATGTAGCACCTTCAGGAGATCATCAACAGAAACATATGCAATGCTCCTATCATGTCCAAATTAGATCAACAAGAAACGTGGAAAAAAGAATGGCCACATTGTAATCGTACATTTACAAAAATGGCCAAAAACAACTTAGAGTACATAATGGATATAATAGCGTGTTTGGATAGTAGATTATTTGGGATAATTTTTTGAAAAACTACTGTAACACTTTTTGATGTGATGTATGTGAGATAAAAAGGTGGTTGAAAAATGTGTTGATGATGCAAGCAAATAAATTTTGGCAATAATTCACTATCCAAATAAACCATATATTATAATGCATCAAATTCAAAAATCAAGAATGGCTAATATACAGAGTTTGAAAGTTGGAACAACTCTTAACTTCTTGATAGGCTCTTTGAAGACCTTCAAAATAAAAAATCAACTGATCGAAATTTTTTACATCCACTTTTAGACAATAATGAAGTTAGTTTTCAGATAATAATGAAGTTAGTTTTTACTCTTTGAAGACCTTCAAAATCAAAAATCAACTGATTGAAATTTTTTACATCCACTTTTAGACAATAATGAAGTTAGTTTTCAGATAATAATGAAGTTAGTTTTTACTCTTTGAAGACCTTCAAAATCAAAAATCAACTGATCGAGATTTTTTACATCCACTTTTAGACAATAATGAAGTTAGTTTTCCGCCTTAATGTAAGCTTGTAGTTAAGCTTACTTACACAATTTGCAAGAACCAATGAATGCAGCGCTCTCAGACAATTAAGAGACTCCAATTAGTTAGTAGACTCTGAATGAGTATTAGTTGATACAAAACTTGTCATAAGCAATTAAAGCACCAAGAGGGCTAGAATTAGACCAAAAAATACTTTGATTATTTTGCTAACCTGATGGTGGGAAGTTTTCCAAAGCAACCTGAATTGCTTCAGTCTAAAGCTCACAAGTTTATTCTGCTTTATCTACAAGCCACCTGACTCTCAGGTTAGAGACAAGAAGTGGTCTGATTTTTACATCATAGGCAGCTATAGTGCAAACTTTAGAATCATGTCGTTCCAAGGTCTAAAGCTCACACTGTGTACTTGAGACCACGAAACAAGACCCCAACACAACTCAACAAATGATTAGAAAAGTATATTACAAATAAAGGAGGAAAAAAAGAAAAATTTAAAAGTTCAGAATATAGCCTCCACTTAATTATGTTTTAGTCTGTTGCTAAACTTAAAGTATCATAAACATGAGTGGGTAAGGTCCTGCTTTGTCAAACACTTGAAAACATTACAATGATAAGTGGGTAAGTTAAAAACAAAACAGCAAAGCAAACTTTACCAATTGCATGGGCATAAGCTAGAAAAGATAGTATGCTAATAGGAAGAGTGTTACTTGCAAAAAAGTTAAATTTCTAGAACAAGGGAAAGTCCCACAGCACAATAATTCGTGTTTCACCGGTCACTGATAATAATGACAGGAAACAGAAAATGGAACAAAATACTGTATATAGCACCATGAACAACCTTTTCTGCTGCAATCTTCGGCTTCTTGCCAACCACTAAAGGAAGAAGATAATATGACAAGAGAATAGCACTACAGTTATTCTGATCCTTGCACTTCATGAACTTGAATGATTACCATGATTAATGCCTACAAGAAATTTATCAAGATTCAAAAAAATAAGCCCACTGAGCTTCACAAAGAAATTTCTGCAACAAAACAGTAATCGTCGGTGAACCTAAACTTAGAGGGAGAAAGGGAATGACCAACCCAAGCACCATTCAACAAGTTAAAGGGCTCAAAACTTAGATCTTTTACCTACCCAAAAACAATATTAAAAGAGCCTTCAACAGTATGTAACAAAATCCTAAAGATTGATCATTCTTAAACAAATAATTGAACGCAAAGCCAAAGGCAATACAGAAGTAAAATTACCATGACAGAGAAATTGTTGTTCGATTTACGAGTAAAATATTTGAATACAAACTTTTTGATCTGAGGTCCTCCTGGCCACATTGGCAGTCCCTTGGGATTCCAATTTCATGCTTATCAATAGCACCCGATGCCACTGTTTTTAGTGATCCAAATTTACAGGTGCTGTTTCTGATATGAGATCAAGATCATAAAAGGAATACATCGAGCAAGAGCTAGCTGCCCACCTAACAAATAAAATTCAAAAACGTAGGTTAATCATTAAATGGCCACTATTTACTGACTTACGTTATCAGGCACTTAAGGAAAATACAAATGGAATAAAATAAACAAAACTCACAAAAATTTTCAGCTGCATCAATTTGTTTTACTCCTTGTTGTTTCATTTTTGTTTGAAAAGCATACGTAAGCAATTAGTGATACTGGAAAACTTGATATCTTGCATCTTTTGGTTCAAACAAGTAGCACCTGGAACAACTTCTGTCTTACCTTTTTTTCTTATATTTTCTTTTTTTTTTTTTCCTTTGAGTGTAAGAGGCCAGAGTTTGTAGTGATACTAAATGCTAGTCTTCACCAAAACTCACCTTTGTTCTGAACTGGCATCAATTGACTGGTGAAGAATCCCTTGTTGTGTATTGGATTGATGCACATTCTAGAGGAATTACAAAGGTTCTGAAACATATAAAAGGAGCAAAGCACAGGAATAAGTAGGCCTTTTTTTTGCAAAATTTTGGTCTTAGAAAAGGAACAAAAACTTGGAATGGTAAGACCACCAATTGACAAAACAGATGGTTTTCTTGTGCTTGAGCGAGTAAATAGAGCCAAAGAGGCCATGAAAGTGGAAGGTCCACAAAGCCTGAAATCCAGTAGCACCAAAGCATAAAGCTAGCTGCTCCAAATCTTTTAAAGGTTACATCCATAAAATACGACTTCCAACTGAATGTGAAAACAGGTTCTACGAGTGCAAAACACTAAGAAGAATGGAAAGTCTTAATATGCAAAATTTTGCCAGAGTAAGCTAAAATCTCGGAAGTCAAAATGCAGAATGTGCAGGTAACTAGAAAACATTTGTTTTTGTCATAATTGTAGATAAAGTCAAGCTAAAATTTTCATTAATATGTAACTAAAGTTGAATGCTACCACAGCTCACCATGTGCTGGTTTATCTCTGTATGCTAAATTTCATCAGCTAACCTCCTATTCTTGCAAAACCTCAATCAGTATTTTAAATCATAAAACAACATTCAAGCAATGCATTGTGAACTTGTGTCACCCATAATTAGTACTCTAAAACTCTCCTCTTCACTCCGTCTTCCCCAACAAAATCCTAGAGAATTACGGGACCAACAGTAAAATCAAATCCAATAATACATACTCAGGTGAAAGCAATATTCTTCTATTCCCCTAGGCACAGAATTCAATTGAAGGCACTTAAATCTCCATTTTGCAATTTTCAGACATCACCCTCTTTCCAAATGATAAAATCTATAACCTTCTCAATCAAATTCGCACAGAAAATGGGGGAAAAAGGAGAATAAAATAGAGCATGGACTTTTCTTTTATATCAGTAATAACAACAGTACTTGCTAAGAGAAAATCAACCTATCTCAAGGTAAACTACACCAGATTTAACAATTCATTTCTAGTTAATACTAGGAAATGATGCAGCTTTCCTCTTTGTCAATACCAAACCCATCCTACTTCCTATCAGATTCACAAACGGAACACACTGTATGCCTCATGTGTAAGCAAATTTTCTTACAATACGATTGTGGCAGTACAGTGTACTTTGCATTAACAATGTTGTATATAACCATATCTTTCCTGATCAGTAAAATTTACAACTTTCTGAACCAAACTGAGTAACAGAAGGGGACAAAGACGGAAAATCAAAGGGAGATGAACATTCTTGTATATCAATATTATATGCATTTTATTTACCAAGGAAAACCAGACCATTTTAAGATAAACTACATCATAAATAAACAATCAGTTGTATATAACACTGCAAAAAGATGCAGATCTCTCTCTTCTTCAAAATTAGATCCGTTCTATATCCAATCAAAATCGCCAATAGACCCATAATAGACAAAATGTATAAGCAGAATTCTTTAATCGATACTTTATCGAAATTCACTTGTACTTTTGCCCATGTTGCACTTTACCAATACCTTCTATCATGAACCTTCATCCGTCCTATGGGAAACCCTCAATGAGGAAAGTTGGATGATGAACCAGAAGAGATAAAAATGCAAAAATTTCAAAGCCATGAATAATCAAGAATATTCCTCTCATTCTCCTTATGGTAAAGGATCAGCTAAATCTCCTCTCCCCTCTCAAATTGTTAACCCATCCAATCAAAATCATCAGTAAATCCAGTGATATACATGTTGTACGACCAAAACTCTTCCTCAATTACCATTATAGCATCTCTCTTGTACACTGTGCTGACAAGATTGTACTTTGATATATCATGCATAATAAAGGTCCATACTAAACCACCAAAACCCCTCCAAAACGAGAATTAACAGAATAAAGTAGCAAAAGAACAAAAACCCACTAGTCCAACCATTCATATAATCAAGATTATTTCGTTTTCTCATTTTGTTTTTTACCCAAAAAAAAAGATGTATTTACCTCTGAAGATACATTGCTTCCTCAAGAGCACACCGTGGCCAAGGCCTTCACAAGACTCACCGTGCTTCCCGGGATAGGCAATTCCATTGCCCCAATACACATACATCTCAGAATCTCTATGATTCTTAGCATTTTGCTGTGCATACTTGCTCCTGTGATGGAATAAAAGAATCCTTTTGTGGAAAAGAAAGAAGATGCAAGGCAACAGCAATGCAGCCAATTGTTAGAACGATAAGAATGGAAGATCAGGGTAAATTACGACTAGAGTTAATTACGTTTATCCCGCTAGTGATTTGTCGAAATATTTTTCATTGAGGTTTCTTCAATTTTAGTCTTGTATTTTTTTTAAAAAAAAAAAATATTCGTGTTACCAATTATTACCCTGTTTTCAAATATACAAATTATTACCTATTTGCGTTATAGTTTTTTTTTAAAAAAATTATTTCTATGTATACATTTCTCAATCACTTTTTACTTTATATATATCAAAATATATTTCTCAATCATATTTTATCTCACATATATTAAATTATTACTAAATATTTTTCTGTAAAATTTTCAAAAAAAAAAAAAAAAGTCAAATGGTCTTTTAACCCAAATACACTTACCTTTTGTCATTTATAAGTCATGACATCCAAAACGCATGATCGAAAATAATGGAATAGCTACTAGCCAGATTACATTCTACTTATAATATATTTTTCTCAAATGAAATTTCTCCAAGTAATGCAAACAATTAGATTCTAGCCTTATACGTGTCTTCATTTATTAGGAAAGAATATAATCATTTTAAATTTGCTTAATCGTAACCCTTGTTAATGAATGAAGATACTGTCATACGTCTAAATATGCGCTGCGATAAATGTGTAGACATCAAAATTTCAATTTGATTTAGTTAACATTTTGGCTTTATTATTTATTTATTTATTCATTCTTGTTTCATTTTATTTTATTTTATTTTACTTTATTTTAGTTGATTAAGTTGGTACTAGCAAATTAGGTTCACCATTCCTTTTTTTTAAAAAAAATATTATTATTATTATTATTATTATTATTATTATTATTAAATTTCTAAAAAAAGGAAGAAGAAGAAAATTCCCAATAAAAGTCCATTTTTATCTTTTTCAAACTCAGTTTCTTCCAAATAAAATGACATTTTGTAAGGTAATTAGAAATTAGCATTTTATTTATCATAAATTGGTTTTGAAAAGAAAAATATAAAATACAAAATAATATATGGTACACATGCAATAGGGCCAAGTGGAGGCCATACAAACTAACTAGATGGAGGGCATGCATGGTAGACAAGTGTATTAGGGGAACATTAGACAAGTGTCTTGGGTTTTAGCACAACACATGTAAAGGGAGGAGGAGGGTGGCAAGACAAGTGTTGAGCTTAGAAAAATTTGAAGAAAAAACAAACAAAAGGAAAGGGAAAAGGAAAGAGCTGGCGGAGGAGGAAAAGCGAAGAAAAGAAAAAGAGTAAGGAAAAGCTACGGGCAAGGGAAGGAAAGAAACTAAGGGAGCTGGGAGAAAGGAGCTGGAGAGAGCTTCGGGAAAGATCTGGGGGGAAGAATGGGGGAAGAATAGAGATCTTGGAACAAAAACAAGAAAGAGAGAAAAGGTGGAAAGAAGGTTGGGAAAAGGCTACGGGCAAGAAACAAAAAAAAAGAGAGGAAGGAAAATAGAGGGTTCAGCAACAGGTTGGGAAGAAAAAGAAGAGGGGCTTTAGGTAAGAGAAAAAAGCAAGGTTTGGAAAAAGAGACAAGCGAGAGAGGAGAGAAAAGAGGGGAGAAAAAGGATAAAACTGGAAAGAAGGGTTTCGGCTGAGGGGAGCAAGAGAGGAGATTCTGGGGAGAGGGGAAAGATCAGCGGGCAAGAAACAAAAGAAAGGTAAGGAAAAGAAACAGAAAAAAGGGTTTCGTAGGAGAAAAAGGAAGAAGAAAAAAAGGAAAAGGGGAAGGAAAAGCAAGAAGGGGAATCTGGGGAAATCAGATGGAAAAAGGAAGAAAAAACAGCAAAGAAAAAGAGGGGAAAACGATGGAGAAAAGTGCAGAAAAAATTTCTGCAAAATTTCATGACCAGGCTGATGAACCAGCGTGGTTCTGTCTCGAATTTCGGCGTAGATGTTAGGTGGCGTAGATGTTAGGTTTTTGAAAGAACTCTTTCTTTCTGCATCAGCTATGGATAGCCACAAGCAACTTTTGTGAAGAAACCTCTCATCAAAAATCCCTCCATGACATCCAAAGCGAGGCTCAAAATCACTGGTTCATCAACGCTGCGGCCTCTGTGACAAAATTTTCTGGGCTTCATTTCAGAGATCAGCAAGCAGTTTTTTGGAGTATCTCGCGTTTATTCGACCGTGTAATCACTCTCAGAAAGAGAGTAACTTCGTTTCCTTACCAAGGGAGGTATACTCTACTCTTTATTTTGATTTTACTTGATCCTATGTGCTCATATGTGATTTTATGTATGTAATTGTATGTTTTTTTGAGTGTTTTCTTTATTTCATTTATTTATTCACTTTGTTGGTTTTAATTTTGTATATTTATTTTAATTTAATTTTTTGGTTATTTGAGAGGCATTAAATGTCAAATTGTAATAGTTAGCCTATTATTTTATTTTATTTCATTCTTTTCCCTTTTAGATTGTAGTTAGGGCCCCCTGAATATAATAGTTAGGTCTTTATTTGCTTTTATTTGTTTGCATGCTTGTGTGATTATGTGTTTACTCGCTTTCTTAGGGTTTTTGCATCTAGATATCATGCTTATGTGCTATGTGTTCTATGTGATTTATGTGTTTACTTGTTTTATTATATTTATATGATTTATTTGATTATAATAAATGCATGACGTCACCACACTAGTCCAATGCTAGTTGTGGTCCTTTTTCCCGTTTTCTCGTTAGTTCAACGCTAGTGAGAACTTATAGACATGGGTTAATCCAATGCTAAACCTTTAGAGACCGTCCATACATTAGATCATGCTTGTGTGACAAATCATTACATTTCATGCATATTTTTCCATTTTTTAGGATCCTTATCACTTTTGCATGATATTTCCCTATACATATCCCTTATCCCTATGTGTGAGACATGACATTAGATTTGCATTTCATTTAAGGAAGGTAGGAGAGATTAGTGCATTTGCTTGATTAAATTAGGGAAATAACCCTTTAAATATGGGACATGGACGAGTATGGTCCTTAAGCCTTAGCACGCTCGTATCTCCTCTACAAAAAAAGGAAATCTAGTCACGAATTTAGTTCCCCACACCCGTTATGATGCATTCCTTTAGGTCATGTATATTCGTATATCATTATTTTCTTTTCTTTTCTTCTACTTTCTTTCGAGTCTCATATTTTGCACATTCGTGACATTTTCAAATAATCACTTTTGGGCGTCGCAATTAATGCGATTTGCACCAATTAGAATTCGAAGAGACATGTTGACCCCCGATACATTAGGTCTAGGTTTTGCATCCATATAGTGATATTCAAATGTGATAAAACTTTTAAGTTAAAATAAGAAAATTTTTGACTAAATCACGCAACTAACCTTGATTAGATTGAAAGAGTGCCTTGGATTTTATCCTTACCTTCCCTTCTTCAATTGTGACTCACAACCCCTTTTTTCTTAATTTTCACAGACTTAGAGTCGTTTAAAAAGGGTTTTCTCTACTTTTTCTTTAAAAATTCATTTTAGGTGACTTGGTACACCTTAACTCAATACCAAGTGGCGACTCCTATTTTCATTAAAAAAATCCTTTTTAATCTATTTTTTTGGGTCAAAATCGTCGCACTTTTTAAGTCTTATTTAGGCCCATTTCTTTATTTATTTTCTAAAAATAAAAAACTCATTTTTCACTCAAATTAATCAAAAATTCATTTTATAAACTCGTAATTTATTTTTTTCAAAAAATGGGGCGTGACAAAATGGAGAGAGAATCTACTTGAAAAGAGCTAAATCCCTAGTTGGATAGCTGTATTTATCAAAAACATGTACCTAAAAACATCTAAAAATACCAAAAAATTACTAAAAAAGCAAAAAAAATAAAAAAGGAGCAAAACACAAACAAACACACACATCTCATCATCATCACTCCTCTCCTCTCCACCATTATATTCCTTTCCCATTAGGAACCTCTATTGAGCCAATAGCCCTATTTGTCCATCAACTATCCCCACCTTCCTTGCAACCTTTCCTATTAATCCTTCTTTTCTTGCTCATCAACCCCCTAACTTCTACAATAGAGAGGAAGGGGGTTTGACAATAAGAGAAAGGAGATAGGGGTAACTAATGGGGCAAAGGAAAGGAGTGAATAGAGAGAGGACCTCATGGTCATGGGTGAGATGGGGGAAGGAGATGAGGGCGAAGAAGAGATGGCAAGTCCCAAGGGGTAGGAGGGACAGAAAGGTATTCCAAAAATATCTCAAAAACTCTAAAACAACTTAAAGCCTCACATCTAAAAAGTTTTTAAAAATACATTATTATCACTATCATTATCATCATTATTGTTATAACAGTTATCATGTGTTTTGGTACCTTTGAATGTATGCATTTCTATGATATTAGTTTTTGTTATCCTAATTATGCCCTTACTAATTAATGATTAATGTTTTTTATTCTGCTCTTATAATTTGTGATGATTTAAATTCATTCTAGAAAATATTGGTTTATGACAAGACAAAACTTTAAATGATGATTATGTTCACTAGATTGCGTCATACCATTTTAATTTATAAAGAAAAATCTCCTTAAACTTGTAAACACAAAATGAGTTGAGAAACGTTTAGCAAATAGATGAATTATATTAGTTGTAGCCATCCAATTCAAACAAAAGGGAAGAATTTTGCAGGTCACACCCAATGTGACAATTTTATTTCAGAACAATGAATCCTTGTTAGTTAGAAGTATAAGCAAAAAAAATAAAAATTGGTTTTAGTTTTTATGATACCAAAATTACCATTTTCTTCAATAATTAAAAACATTTTACTGCATTTCAATAATAATCAATACCAAAATTATATGATTCATGAATACGGTTACAAAGATGAAACGTCCCTTTGAGTGATGGTGTATTAAAAATCAAACACTCATGTTAAAAGATAGTCTTATAATTGAAATAGCATTATACATCATTTACAAGTCAATATTAATCGTAAACAAAAAAAAAAAGAAACACTAAAAAAAGACCAAAGCTAAAAGACAAATAATAATATTACACAAAGAATGATAAATGTTACCCAAAAAAATTGCAAAATTCAATTCAGTTATCATAAAAGAGAACATTAAGATCACTCGAATCGAGCAGAAATATAAAAACATAAATATAGATGTAAATGTCGATACTTTTTCACCAATAGAACCGGCTGTCTCAGTTAGATTAAAGTGTTAAAGTGTTAGTATAATTGGTTTTAGTTTTCAATGATGCCCAAAGTACTCTACATAAAATGACACAAAGAATAACAAAAAAAATGACAAAACATTGAAAATTTCAACTCAAATGATGGATGTTTTGATACCAAAAATATCGTTAGTCCTAGATTACTGTGTTTGTAAAATGTGGTCTTATTTTTTAGTCATGGCTTAAGTACTCTCTTCTCGAATAATATTCAATAATGGTAATTGTTACAAAAAATGAAGCAGCGAATTTGAATTATGGAGACAATTAAAATAATAAAGCACTTTTATCTAAAATTATCCTTTTATGTTTTACTCCCAATTTATCAGTTAATGAAAAATTCTTGATTATCCACAATTGTAATTCCAATTCCAAGATCATCAGAAATATTAATATAGATACTACATAAAAAGCTGATACTAGAATCAAAAAGTTATTGTTGCTTATGCTTAATTTGCCTTAGAAAAAATAAAGAAGGACAACTAGCTAATGATTCAAAGGCATCTACAAGAGTGAAAAAAAAAGAAAAAGAGAAAAAAGTTAGTAAATACTTCAAATTATCTAATCTATTGACATAGTATATGATTAGATGATTAATTGGACTACATAATGAATGTAAAATAAATAATTGAGTTGGTCCATATGATACTATTGTTAAAGTATGATGGTTGGTCATAGTATCTAAAAAAATATTATATTTTAGGATAATATAATCACATGTAAAATACGTGAAGTATTACTATTCTACACTAAATTCTCTAAAATCACTCCAAAAAAAAACTTAACTCAAACAAGCACTCAAATTTTGCCAGCATTTATTCTAGACCAATATGTGATTAAATGATAATTTTAGAATTTAATTGGGCTTGCCCTTCTTGATTTTTCTGGGGGTGTTTTTAAGAACATTTTATTGAAGTATGTTCCTTTATAAGTGTGTTTCTAAGATAAAAATGTGGTTGACTTTGTCTCCTAAATGGGTAGAATCTAAAAAAAAAAAATTTGTTTAAATAGAGATTTTTATGGTATTGCATTACACTTTAAGTGGTTACTAAAAGTCGCTATAGAATTACTAGAAGTTTATTCTTAAAAAAAATTAAGTCTTCACACCAATATAAATACTATTCAAAACTAAAACATCCTCACCCTCTAAATTCAATTCTACAAAGCAGATACGTCGCAATGCTTTGTTTAAAAATTTTTAAATAGTTCCTTAATGTCGCGTTTTGCTAATTTTCGTCACATAGTATGGTGAAACGTATTACCTTATACTTTTACTATTGCACATGGCTTTACTATTGATCATAAAAAAAAATTACTTTTACTATTGAACATTGCTTTTAGTCTAAAGCATGTGTGATTTGAAGATAATTTTCAAACTATAAGAAGGTAATGAAGCAGGAGGATCTTACCCTGTTTCTTTTCCTGACTTGATAATGCTTAGTATATGACTGCTTTTGGCTGTGTGCCTCCCATGAACTCATATCCTCATATTGGATATTGGTGACATATAGAAGTTTCATTCCTCGTGGATATTTTGATTTCTATTGATGCTTTGGATGCTAGATTGAATTGCGCAAGCATTACCTTTCAAAAGAAAATTATGCAACCATATTTTAGTTCGATTTTGATTGTGCCTTCTATATCTGGGCAAAAGTTGCAAAGAAATCTTGTAACAGCATGAAACTTTTCGGATTACAATAACATTTTTTCTTCATTCATTATTGTGTCGAATAGCTATTCTTCTTAGCTGTTGTAATTTTTCACTTTAGTCCCATTTCAGGGTTACGATGACAACTTTGTCCAACTAAAATGAGTTGAACAAACTGAAATGCTTCCTTTTCACTTTACTGTGCATTCCATTGTAGGAGCCAAAATGAGGACAGATCATATGCTTCCAGACACCAAAATCTAAATGTGAGAGATTTGTTTCTGGAAAGAGGAGAAATTAAATGAACAGCAAGTAGTTAACTGCATCTGAAGTTCCTTGAAGAAGGGAAAGCAGCGCTGCAACAGATGGGAGCCCAACCAAGTAAACATTTAAGTTATAGAACTAAGTAAAGATTTATTAAGAAGTTAAGGTAGACAGGGTACACAAGGGATACACCCAAAGCCGCAAAACTTACTGCAGCTTTAAGCTATTTTCTAGTCCTAAATACAATTTTAATATCTATCATTAATTGTACAATCCTCTAAAATTTTAATGCTGGAGGAAGAGATACAAGGAGAACAATGACCAAGAGCATACTACTGCAAGAATAAGCTGAAATGGCTTTGAACTGACAAATTTCATCTACTGCACTGAAAGCGCCGCCCTGCGACTGCAATTAACAGATACTTCTTGCCCTTTACGTGCTATATTAACAGTCAAATCTGTAACCTTTTAAGATGCTGCTAATCTGCCGATTAAGAGAAGCATATGAGCGATCAATCTGAGTAGCTGATGGTTTCAAGTCTTCTAAAATGTTCATGAGGAACTCCATGCAAAACTCTCACAATTCCCAAGAAAGAAACTGAGTTTTCCATCGGAATGCCGTATCTAGTCCTGCAGAACTACATGAACCGGGACTGACCGACTAAGTCCGAGCTTCTGTGTAGAAATTATAATTCGGGAATAGCATTAAGAATGCTATCATTTAAAGAACTACTCATCAATCATAAAGTCAAGTGTTAGGAGATCCTACTGCACAGGGCTACGAGGCATGTGCTTTGATGCTGCTATTAGCATCGTGACACAAAGCAGTATTCTCAATCATTTCTAAATAAACCCGTGTAAGAGTAAATCTGTATCAGTGGCTGGCTGCTTCTAGTCAATGCATTTTATTTCATCTGGATTACTAGTTCTAAAGCAAATAAAGGGATCACATTTCAGCCGTAAATTTGTACTTTAGAGTGAGAATTCCCAGTTGTTCATTTTAGCTATGATGGGTCTCTAATACATCAAATTCCTATTGCCCCCTTCAAATGATATGTAACAAGTCATTCTAATTAGCAAAATAGACAACCTTTTTATGAGTTCTCAAAGAGTTGCACCTGCAACAGAGTTTCGGATTGCAAACTGTGGTCCTTGTAGGCATGTGTGCCTGTGTGGGTATGCAAGAGAGAGAGAGAGAGAGAGAGAGATACTGATGCAAGTTCCTCTATCATAATCGGTCTGTTCCCATCCTTCTCAAAAACCTCATAAGCACCTTCAGCTATAGGAGAGGAAGGAAAGGGGCAAACTCATGGCAACAATTCTCCGAGTCAAAAACGTTCACACCATATGTAGCATCTTCAGGAGATCATCAACAGAAACATATGCAATGCTCCTATCATGTCCAAATTAGATCAACAAGAACATGGAAAAAAGAATTGCCACATTGTAATTGTACATTTACAAAAATGACCAAAAACAACTTAGAGTACATAATGGATATAATAGTGTGTTTGGATAGTAAATTATTTGGGATAATTTTTTGAAAAACTACTGTAGCACTTTTTTGATGTAAGATGAAAAAGTGGTTGAAAAATGTGTTGATGATGCAAGCAAATAAATTTTGACAAATAATTCACTATCCAAATAATTATAATGCATCAAATTCAAAAATCAAGAATGGCTAACATACAGAGTTTGCAAGTTGGAACAACTCTTAACTTCTTGATAGGCTCTTTGAAGACCTTCAAAATAAAAAATCAACTGATCGACATTTTTTACATCCACTTTTAGACAATAATGAAGTTAGTTTTCAGACAATAATGAAGTTAGTTTTACTCTTTGAAGACCTTCAAAATTAAAAAATCAACTGATCGAGATTTTTTACATCCACTTTTAGACAATAATGAAGTATGTTTGTGGAATTTATATAAGCATGTTTTGCTAGTCTTTTTTTTTTAATAATAAATCTATGTATTATGTTATGCCCTTTTCTTAAGCAATGATATCTTTTAATTTTAAATAATATATGTACTCTAGATGTGTCTGGAACTAGATTCAAAACTAATATTTACTCTTTAGAGGGGATCTCTTGCGGCAATTGGAGTTGAAGTCTTTCGTAGCTTCTGTTCGCATAATTGCTCTACCTGCTTGTATGTGGCATCCTTGGCAAAAGAGAGACAGGATTTTCTGGCAGTATAATTATACTTACATACGAGCCGGGACCCAATTAGGCCTGAGCTTGGCATGATTCAAGTTCGACGCACATTTAATTTAGACTTAATTTTTAGAGCCAAACTCTACCTAGCTTTTTTTTTGGGCACGTGAGGTGACAATCCTATTTATACTTCTTTTAGGTCAATGGAGATTATAAATTCTCGACAAAAAAAGGAACCTGCATTTTTTTTATTTTGAAGTTGTAGAACACATATTCTCTTTTTCTAAATTACTAGTCTTTTGCCACCACCCATTTGCGTGCCTCTACCCCGATTTGAGTGCTGGAAATGGTTAATATTGAGCTCTCCATGATTGTAAAGTTATACATTATACTCAAACTTCCATTATTCCAAATACACAGGTCGTATAAGAGCACAAGGAATATCTGAATGTCAATTCCATAGTAAAGATTATCGAGTACTAGTGTGATTCAAACTCTTTTATTGTTTAGACTACCGCAATTAAAGTAAGTAAATCTATTTTACAAATATGCAATAAAAGTAAGAAAAATGACAAGAACAAAGATTCTAAGATTATAGAATTCCTAACTACTCTTACAAGTGAAATTACCAATTAATTTAGGTTATTTATCTTGATTAGTTATGGGTTAATTTTCCAATGCATATGATACTCGCATTCACCGATATATTAACTATACCTATAACTATTCCCTATCTATATTTTGTGATGAAACTAACTATAGATTCATTATATTCTACGAAATTATTTGATTAAAATCACAAAAGAGCTTCCCTACTTTTGTGAGAATACTTCACAGGTTTAGCATTTTCACGAACTAGTGTTAGATCACAATTTTTATTGAAAAAATAACACTTTTAGATATTACAACTCATGGTACCAATTTAATCATGTTTGTAATAGTAAAAGTGTTAAATAAGTTAAACAAGATATAACTCAAATAACCATGAAAAATCACATAAAAATCAATGATAGTTCATCCATATCCTAAGCATAAAAACTAGCAATACATAAAAGATAAGAAATCAAGAACCAAGTTGTATTATCACTAAATGTAAGAATCAATATAAGAAATAAAGTCATAGGAGAGATGTCACATTTGTCAATGGTCTCCAAAGCTACCTATCTTCATCTTCTACCTTATTTATGCTTAGCTATATACAAAGTTTGGATAAAACCACATTAATCTATACTAAGCTAATGAAATAAGAAATTCTAATGAAAAACTACATTTTGTGTAGAGTTTGCTTAGCCTCCAAAGTCACCAAAACAAGCTCACAAGAGACTTATTTATAGAAGATTAAATCTCCAAGCAATGATGTTAAAGTTGATGTAATTTGCTCTTTAAAATCATCAAAAGGTGTTTCTTAAATATTCATGATTTCTTGAGTAGTTATAGTTGAAATTTGTTCAGAAAAATGAGCATAAAAGTTGTGGAAACAAGCTACAACTTATGTATCTTGGTTGTGTTTCATTTCTTTCTTTATGTATCCTGTGATTTGTCTGGTTAACTTTTTTTACCCCTTGAATAAACTGTTATTTTCTTGTTTGGTTTTAGGGAAACTATCCTGCTCCTGTCCGTTCCACCGTGGACCCCCCAGAGGATTCTATTTCTACCCTTGTTTCAATGGGTTTTGACAGAAACTCTGCAAGGCAAGCTCTCATCCGTGCTAGAAATGATGTTAATGCAGCTACCAACATCCTTCTTGAGTCTCAAGCGCGCTGAGAATGGAAGATTTCCAGCATTCAAGAAATGCAAGCTGGATCTTGATTCAAAGGCTAAATTGCAATAGATGCAAAAGGCAGTCAGCATGCAAAATAGCAACCATTTTGTGACTCAATGGTATTGCAAATTCCCATAATTCGACCCTTCTTGATTTTCTCTGGGGATTTGATTTGCCTCCGTAAGTTGTCATATTACTGCTTAGTTTTAGGGCAACTATCTCTGCTCACTTTAAGGTGGAAACTCTAGGATTGTCTAAACATGAATGTGTAGAAAATTCTTGTAGACAAGCTGTTAATATTGTGTTTTACATCTTCATCAGGTGTCTGCAAATATATGACCTTTCTGATGAAGCTAGTTTTACCATCTGAATAAACATCGTTGCTGCTGAGACATCTGTGACTACTTTTAGTACATCCAAATGTTTACTTTCGACAATCTGTTTAGTGTTTGAGTTCCTGATAAACATAAGTAGATGTTGCGTCTAGCCACTTTATCTACTAGATAAAGAATTGGACCAATTTGATGGATGGACATTTGTCATTAGTTCATCAATGCCCAGCCTTGATTAGGGTTTGTATTGTTTTCTTTACCTGTAGTCATGTTTTAAATGAATTCGCAATTAATTTATTTGTTGTGGGAGGTTGGCGGTTGATGATCTTTAGCATATCTACCGCTCGATCAGAAATTTGTTATACCATTCCTTAAAATTTTCTGCATGTTATACCGAAAATTTCTGCATGTTACCCCATTCGTAAAATTTCTGCATATCATATTTGTGTTTGGTTACTATCATCAACTATACGCATTGATACTAGACCAACTAGGCAATCGGAGTCATAAAGCATTCAAAGAATCATCTTTGGGAGCAGTTCAAGATTCTTCTGCTGGAAATCCTTCTAGTACTCAAATCCCTGAATCTACAGATGTTGCTGAATTCGCATTTTTGCGCTCTTAGAAAATCTATTAGTCATATCTGACCAGATTGAGATGGATTATTGGTTAGGGAGGAGGGAATTGGAGAAAGAGTTGTCACTGCATAATCTTAACGAAGAACACTTTACATTGCTTAATAAAGAGAGATTATTTTGTGCTCTCTCCATTTTCGAAGATGACGCCAAGCATCGAGCTCTGAAAAATTTAGAAGGAAGCGCCCTTGACACTGATTTTTTTTTAATTGTTGTCTGCAGGACAAATGTAACAGAACAAAGAGCAGAAAGGCTGTACAAGTAAAATTGATACCAATATTTACCAATAGACATCAGAATGCAAGAATATTTATCAAACCTAAGCAATAGAATGACTACTTATGCTGCTGAAAAAAACTTTATGCTGGACTGATTTTCACCCATTTTGTAGTTCTTTAACTTACAATAATTGGACAAAAATGTTCAAGGACTCACTTATCCTACACAAGCAACCATCATAGCAACCAACTAGTGTTAGGAAAAGGAAAGCAACAACTCAACCTTTCTGCTACTCCAAAAGGTAAAAGTGAACAGACGGAGGATTTTTGTCAATCAAAAAATTATTGAGGTAAATCTATGCTATTTGAGAACTAAATCACATGGATGGGGAACACAGGATCACTTATGTACCTAATTCATGGCTAAACAAAATTACACCAGATCACATTGCATACTATCTAGATTCAGTCAATTAAGACCTACGGTAGTATAAGAAGGACCAATAAGGAAATGCTTAACCCAAAATTCCCTTAAACTGATAACCATTGCAAATTAGCCAACTCCCACAGTAATCTTGACCAGAATTGGCAAGAAAAGATTAATGTTTGCTAAGCCAATACATATTTAGTTACTTTCCAAACAGGCGCAAGGCTACGTTAGCTTTATGAGACAATCAGTAGTTTAGGATGAATTTAACAAGATTTAAAGCCATAATACTGCAGGGAAAAAATTGGCATGTATCAACTTTGTCTTGGAATAGAAATAAGATTAATAGTAATTTTTAATGCACCTCACAGCAAAGAAAATCGTTTATAGATATGCTATGAAAGATATGCCACAATTCTTAACAGAAAATGGAAACTAGCAGTAACTCAGTGCAACATTGGCAAGGTTACTAATAGACCATTTGAACTGTTAAAGTATATTCAGCAGCTACTGTTCAAAACTGAAGTAACGTATGGTGTGAACAATGCATCTGCAATTAAATCACAAGTATATTCGTGAAGGGGAGAGAGGGACAGATTAGCATAAAACGAATCTTAAAATTGTAAATAATAATGATGTGACACATAAGAAATCCTAGTATCTCAAGTGATTAGTGCAAAATCAGATCATGCATCAACAAAATTTGTAGAAAACAGTTTGTTGCAAAAGCATATAAAATGAACTTACTGAAATCATTAGGCACAAGCTGTGGATGCCATTTTTCACGTACATGTTATGCAATTTTTTCTCAAAACAACCAAGTAAGGTGTAACAATGTTTGCTAACTTGAAACACACAGATCCAGTACACAATCTATAACTCCCATAATGGAAAATGAGTAACAGGTAACACGCTAGACATCAACACAAAAAAACTATTAGCAAATCATGCAGTTCAAGAACCAAGAAACATAATAGGATATCAATGGAGTACTCTACCTAGTACTTTCAAGTGGAAACGCTTGTATATAGGGCTAGCGTAATCAACTCTGAAACCCATTTCTTCAAACATTTTGAGCTGCAAAATAAAGGGCATAAAGCTTGTTTAGACCACTAATATTACAGTGGAAACCAACATACAGACAACTTTAGGGCATTATATCAACCTGATCCAGGAAGCCATCATTTGGGCAGACAAATTCACAGCTTTGCCTTAGTGATTCAAGTGCATCGACAGAAATGCAAACCCATCTAAGAAGAAAGAATGAATTTAAAAAAAAAGAGAGAAAATAAAAGAAAAGAAAGGTAGAACACATCAAAAATGGAAAGAACACTATCAGTGTTCCTTGTTCCAAATTAACTAAAGGTCAAGAAAGATAAGCACAGAAATCAAAACAGATCCGCATGCACACTTGAGAAAAACAACAAAGCCAAACAAAAGTGAGATTGTTCAAACCTTCGTGGGATAGCTCTTCGGTCCTCATCAGATATGCTGTAATAATAGCTGCACTGCAACCAAAACAGTCAAAAGGAGTGTGTAAAACCTTGGCGATGACCAAGCATGGAAGGAAAGTGTACCACATTCTTGATAAATTCTTGCTCACAAATAGATAATGAAAAACATAGAAACAGGAAAACAAAGATTTCCATGGTTTGATAACATACTAAACTAAGAACCAAATTTACAAGGTCAACTTGTTAAAAGTCCAAGTCCATGATTTCAGCATGAGAAACTGTGATCCATCCATTGCATGTGAACTGACAAAATTAAAATGCCTTTATCTAAATTCAACAGAAATTACAAACACAGTGACATGACAGCCAGACTGCTGTTATTCCATGCAACAGCAATCTCTACATAAGAACATTTTAGATCATGTTGAGTAAAATGGATTAGCTGCTTCAAAGTAGCAACAGCAATCTCTACATAAGGTGGCTTGATGTCTGCCATTTGGCCTTTAGATCCATAGGGTGATTCATCCACTAAAAAAATGGCTTTTCGTAATTCTGGACATATTGGAGAAGGTTACTCCAAAGATTTCACAGTTGATTAAAATCCAAGCAAATGAAAGACAATAACATCAACCATGAAATAATCAAAGGAGCAACATCTTTCAAAGCATGAATCCACCGTGCTAAATATGAGAGTTTCATAAAGGTATTAGCTCATTTAATACAAATGTGAGTCGCATTTAGGATCCTGTCAAAAACTCGGAGAAAAATAAGGCATTAACAACATAGACATTAATTTCTGGAAGAGGAATATCCATAGACATTATCATATGTAATAAATGCGTTTTGAAAGAAGGGCTTTGAAGTTGACAAGCTTTGTCATTGGTGATAACAGTAAAGAAGAATTCAGTACATAATTGGACACATTGACTACAGATTCCTAAAATGGACTTCCATTCTTATAGAATACAAGATAAACGATATTTCTAAGGGACTGTTGTTTGTCAAAAATTGTCATGCCTACTATGTAAATACGAAACTGTGGGTTCATATGCAACAACCAACAAAACTGTGACACCCCAAGACACAGAATAACAGACATCAGTTCAATGAACACTCATTATTCTACCAGCAAAAGGAATTTTAAAAGTACCTCAGCTATAAATTGGGAACAAGCAAACTTCAAAAGTAGAAAGAATCAGCAAATGAGAATTACCTTCTTGATACACCAGCAAAGCAGTGAACCAATACAGACCCTTCTTGTCTACTTCGGTCAATAAAATCTAAACAAACATCCAAGTAATCCAATAGATCCTCACTCTCTGTATCTCTCAATGGTACAGCCATCCTTCCCTGCTTTCTCTAAGGAATATAGCACCTTTTCTGGTGCCAGAGAACTCTTGGACCCATCACCTGAATCATCCTCTGTTCCCGAACCCCCAACATACACCTTACGAATCTCTTCTGTAGGGATCAGAATCTCCCTTCGCCATTCTGAGAAAAATGAAATTGACGTGGAGCTGAGAACTGATAATATATGTGTAATTTCACCACTACCATGCTGGAGAACATCTGCAGCATCCCCAATATTGCCAATAAATAGATTCTCCCGCACCAGGTATGGCATATCACATATATGATATTGCCGCTTCTAGAAACTCAAATCTTATGTGCCTGTTATAGTAAAAGATTAATCTTTCTTAAAAAATATAAGCCAGACTTGACATTTTATTAGTACCTCATTGGGAGATGTAAAATTAATTCAACAACTGTAAATTGCATATTTGCTTTGATCAAATTGAAGGAAAGTACCTCCCCCCTGCCCCCTTTCCTTTGACGAACTATGTAGCAAGAACATGACATCTAATGCAAATGAGACAGCATCTATAGCAGTGACAACACTAATTTTTGTTCACTTTCGCATTGAGTTCATTCTTTCAATCCATAAACCACTGGTTACACCAATAAAACACGAGTTCCTCCATGCATTGGGTAAAAGTTTCATTTCACGAGCGGATCCTGATAAGAGTTTATTTTACGTATTTTTTGTGTGTTTTATTAGTTAATTTTGGTTTGATTATTTAGTTTAATAACTAAAATAACTAAGGTTTTGGTAAAAAAACTACATTTTATGTTAAAATGGCTAAACATTGCATTTTATGGATTTTTATGGTAAAAACTTCATATTTTGTAGGTTTAATGATTCAATCATCAAATGAAGTGCATTGAGAAGATATTTGGATGATTGAAGATGGATTAAAGTGGGGAAAATAAAATATGAAGTGTAAAAGAAGAAATGCAATTTGAGGACAAAAATCAAGAAAAGTCAGCTTTGACAACTCAGATACATTTTCGTATTTTGACTATATCAGGAGCTACAATGATCGGATCAAGGTGATCTTGATACCATTTTGAAGCTAAGAGATATATATACATTTGGTATGAAGACATCAAAGTCCAATTCAGCCGTTTTCTTGGTCAAAAGGTCGAAACTCAGAAATTTATCTGGATGGTCGAAAGCTGAAGCCCAGAATTGACCAGTCTATGGTATTTTGACCATATCTCCGTCCACCGATCTCCAAATTAGATGATTCTTGAAGCATTGGAACTCTAATTCAAAGGGCTACAACTTTTGTGTTTTGCACAAAAGCCAGTTCGGCCTTCATCATGGAGAAAAATGCAGTTGAAGTGAGGTCAAAAGTAAAAACGTGTATGGCAGCCGAATTTCTGTAATTTGCTCAGCCATTTTTCTCATCTTCACACTACTTTCCAGCTAGAGTTGGAGAAAAAACGTAGGCTGCACATGCTTCAGAAGACATAAGGAAGAGATATAGCCAAGGTTCCAAGTCAAAAGCCATTATTTTTGACTCCCTTAACAAATCCAGATTTGGAGAATCAAAGTGGAGAGTCATAGCAGAAATTTATGACTGGTAAGGGAAGGACTTTTCATCAGCTTATATGTAGAGACATTTGAGGTCTAGGAGATGAAGGATACGGGAGAAGCTTGGGAGTCTGCAAAAATGTAGCTTTTCCATTCTCTTATTGTTAGATTAGTTTAGTATAGAGTAGTAGTTCATCCTTCTTGTTTATTAGCTAGGCAAAGATGAAGAAGGAGATGAAGAAGGCAAGGAAAGAGCTCATGTGACAAGGGTTATTTTTCCTTTCCAACTCTTTATCTTTTGTATTTGATTCCAAGTTTAGCTAATATCCAAGTTCTGGATTTTATGTTAAATATGTGTATCTAAAGTTTAAGCCTTGGGTTTGGTTGAACTTTCTATAATTGTTAGTATTTATTATTTGGTTATTTGTTTGCTATGATTTGAGCAAGTTATTTAGTACTTTGGCTCTTTAAATCATGATTAATCTGGTACCATTAATTGTGATTATCTAAGGTGTTATTTCTGCAATGAAAATTGAGATTTAACATTAGTTCAAGAAGTGCTAAACATAGGGAGTACACTCACGAAAGTAGAGGTGCATCTATGTGGTTTTTAGTGATTCATTTCATGTAATTTCATTGAAGAAATGAACTTGTAACTAATTTCATAACCATGAGAATAGGTATGGATTAGTTATAAGTATAATTGATTCACTACGAAAGTAGGATTCAAGTGCATTAGGAAATTACACCATAACTAGCCTAGATGTAGTAATTAATGATCCAAATATAGCACTTGCATGAGTAGTTAGAGATACCATAACCTAAGGAGCTTTCATGTGTCATTTTGTATAATTTCAGTAGGTTAAATTTGTTATAATTTATTGATAGTCTAAATAATAGAGAAGCTTTAGTAATACCGGTAATTGTTCATTCTTCCCTGTGGGATCGACCCGATATATACCCTAAACTACTAGTTGATCTGTATACTTGCAGTGAACGGGTGTAATTCGGTATTTTTTAGCTTGCACGTATGTAAAATACCCGTCAAGTTTTTGGCGCCGTTGCCGGGGAAGATTTGGCAATATCGGTGTGAAGAGTAACTTTATTAGTTTAGACATTTTATTAGTTATTGTGTGAATGTTATTTTCTGTCATTTTAGTATTTTCTGTGTGTATGCATTTTATCACCTATTCTTCTTACTAATTTTGCTCTTAAGTTGTTTAAAAGCAATTTTAGGTGATGAGGAGGATAGATCAATTTGGAGGACAAAGCTTGAGAAATGAAAGATTGGCAATGGATGGTTACCTAGTGCAAAGCTCCTTCAACAGAGGTAACCAAGAAATTACTGAAGGTATGTCTTTTGAAGATGGTTTAAGGTGCTTAAAGGCAAAATTTGATGTTATGATGGACACAATTATGCATGAAATTGAGCAAGGGAGGAATGTTAATACTTTTAATTCTTATCATGTGATTTGTGACTTGTGTGGAGGTTATCATGCTACTAATACATGTATGCAAGCACAAAATGTGGATTATTATTATGAATTAGAGCATTACAATCCCTGTTTTGATCAATATAGTGCTAATTGGATCAATTCTCCTGCTTATGATTGGGATAATCAATGTACTTATAGTAATTCTTCATATTTTTACGATTACCAACCTGAATGTGTCCAATATGAATCAAAACCATCTTGGGAGTTAGCAATAGAAAGAGTAGCTAATGATTTTAAACCATCTTGGGAGTTAGCTTTAGAAAAATTAGCTAATCTGACTTCTGACCGTTTTGATAGGATTGAGGAAAGAATAGATGAATTAACTTCTCACTTTGGCAGAATAAATGAGCAATTGAATGCATTGTGTGAGGTTATTTCTTCTAATAAATTGCAAAATGATCCTAGCATGAATGGTAGGAATGTTGTATGTGAAAATGGATTGCATTTTGATGAAAATGATGAATCTCAATTGTGTTTCAATGAGCAAATGTCTATTTCACATGATAATATCTTTGGAACTAACTTTGAACCTCAAGAGGTGAGTTTTAATGACTCATTTTTCACCCCTCTTGAGGAGTGCATTGAAAGTGTAGGTTCTAAGGGTATTGCTGCCCAAGATACTCTCATGGCATTCCCGTTGGTAAGTTCTCAAGTGGTGCATATTCAAGGTAATATTTATGAAACACTTGGGATAGGTAAGTCAATTCCATTTCTCCTATCATTAGATCATATGACTTTTGCTATAAAGTCACCATTTAATGATCCACCACGACCAAAAATGGTGGATCATTCGTTAACTAAGCCTCCTTGAAAAATGAGGTTCAATAGTCGAGCCAACGACTATAAATAAAAGCGCTTATTGGGAGGCAACCCAATGTTTTGGTTATTTATGTTACTTTGGTGTGATTTTATGTTTAAAGTATGTGTTTGAGTTATTTTGTTATTTTTCATTTGTAGGTATTGGAAATGAAAGCAAAAGTGACCAAATGAGGTGAAAAAGACGAAATTTGATCAAGGAACTCAACCCCTCGATTTGAGTAATTGTTGTTTTTGATTCGTTACAAGGGGTTAAAATGCATGTTTTGATCATTTTACATGTGCATGCATTGAGTATATTAGCAAACAAATGATCTATGATGCATTTTGGGAAATTGGGGTATTATTTGTAAATTTTCAAAAGTTGAATTTCTGCTAAAATTCGCAGCAGAAAACGCGTTTCTCAAGAAAACGCGCCTCTGAGTCGCGTGTTCACAGAATCGCGTTTTCGATTCTGCACCTACAGAACAGAAAACGCGCCTTCAAAACGCGACTTGAAGTCGCGTTTTGATGGAAGTCGCGTTTTGTTGCCTGGATCAAAGATGAAAACGCGCCATTGAAAACGCGACTTGAAGTCGCGTTTTCTCACAGAACCGCGTTTTCAGTACTGCAACTTTTGGGAAGAAACGCGCCTACAAAACGCGATCTGAAGGCGCGTTTCTACTCGCGTTTTCTGAGCATTTTTTTAAAAAAATGCAGCTTCCTTGATTCTCTTTTTCTTCTTTTCCTCACATATTTTCTTGTACCTTGAGTTGCTTATTGTGTATTTTCTATAGGTACATCACCACCACAAAGGCTAAGGAATTACGGATCGCCGTTATATGTTTATTAAGCCTTTGTTATCACTTTTGTTTCTCATTTTCCATTTTTAGGTTTATATCACTAATGGTTACCAAATGGAACTCATGAAGCGATGAAGACAAGCGAACAACATACCTTGAAGCTTCATATTCAATCACAACAATAGGGGAGTATTACTTTCTTTATCTTGATTTTCCTTTTTACACATTGAGGACAATGTGTATGTTAAGTGTGGGGGGAGAATTGAGATTATATATATTGTATGTGATTAAATTATTAGTTGCAAATATTGGACTTGTGTTAAAATTCAAAATTTTTCTAAAATCTTGTCCAAAATTGCAAACTTGCCCCAAAAAGTTTCATATTTTTTCAATTTTATCCAAGGGGTAACAAGTTTCATACCATTAGTAGTTCAAATTCCTTCTACATTTGAGATAAATATATGTGATTTGGAAACTTCTTTTCTCATTTAACTTGGAAATGACTATTATGTGATTATAATTTTTGCATTTGTAGGAAAGTATATCTTTTAAAGTGGAGAAAATTATGCCTATATTTTTTTTTGCATATTTGATGAAATTTCTTCTCTTTATTGGATTTTATAAGTTAAGTGATAAATATGGTCAATAAGTGCAATACTCTTCTCATGATTATTTTTTTTAGAAAATTATTATTCTTTTGCTATAAAAAAAAAAAGAAAAAAAAATGATGAAAAAATGAAAAAAATGAAGAAAAAGAGAAAAACAAAAAACAAAAGAAAAAAGAAAATAAATAAAAATTCTTCTACTCCAATGATTCTTGTACTTAGTAACCGGGAGTCTTCATCTACAAATGTCGACTTTCGCGTAAAACGGTACTTGAATTAAGAGTATGCAAAGCAACTTGAGTATGTGAAGTGTTGAGTAACCGGTGATCTTCATCTAAAAATGTCGATCCTCGCGTCAAAAGGCATTCTCACGTCTTAAGTAATATTTAGATATGTAATATTAATAAATATCTTTTTAAACAGAATTAAAAGATGATCATGAGTTTAGGAAGCATTATTATTGACCATATGAGTTGCTTGCTTGTGAAATCAGGTAAGGATGAAAAATCGATTTGAATTTGTTATAATGATGGTATAATTGGCTCTCCTTTACTTGATATTATGAGTACTTGAACTTAATTGAATAATTACATAATGGTTATTTACTCTGTTTTGAGGAAATGAAGTTGAAATGCTACATATATTTATTTTCAAATTTTGGATCATTGTTGGTTTGTATTTTTATTGCTTGAGGACAAGCAATGGTTCAAGTGTGGGGGTATTTGACAAGGGTTTATTTTACGTATTTTTAGTGTGTTTTATTAGTTAATTTTGGTTTGATTATTTAGTTTAATAACTAAAATAACTAAGGTTTTGGTAAAAAAACTACATTTTATGTTAAAATGGCTAAACATTGCATTTTATGGATTTTTATGGTAAAAACTTCATATTTTGTAGGTTTAATGATTCAATCATCAAATGAAGTGCATTGAGAAGATATTTGGATGATTGAAGATGGATTAAAGTGGTGAAAATAAAATATGAAGTGTAAAAAGGAAAAATGCAATTTGAATCAAGAAAAGTCAGGTTTTGACAACTCTGACACGTTTTGGTATTTTGACTATATCTGGAGCTACACAGATCGGATCAAGGTGATCTTGGTACCATTTTGAAGCTAAGAGATATATCTACATTTGGTATGAAGACATCAAAGTCCAATTCAGCCGTTTTCTTGGTCAAAAGGTCGAAACACAGAAACTTATCTGGATGGTCGAAAGCTGAAGCCCAGAATTGACCAGTCTATGGTATTTTGACCATATCTCCGTCCACCGATCTCCAAATTAGATGATTCTTGAAGCATTGGAACTCTAATTCAAAGGGCTACAACTTTTGTGTTTTGCACAAAAGCCAGTTCGGCCTTCATCATGGAGAAAAATGCAGTTGAAGTGAGGTCAAAAGTAAAAACGTGTATGGCAGCCGAATTTCTGTAATTTGCTCAGCCATTTTTCTCATCTTCACACTACTTTCCAGCTAGAGTTGGAGAGAAAACGTAGGCTGCACATGCTTCAGAAGACATAAGGAAGAGATATAGCCAAGGTTCCAAGTCAAAAGCCATTATTTTTGACTCCCTTAACAAATCCAGATTTGGAGAATCAAAGTGGAGAGTCATAGCAGAAATTTATGACTGGTAAGGGAAGGACTTTTCATCAGCTTATATGTAGAGACATTTGAGGTCTAGGAGATGAAGGATACGGGAGAAGCTTGGGAGTCTGCAAAAATGTAGCTTTTCCATTCTCTTATTGTTAGATTAGTTTAGTATAGAGTAGTAGTTCATCCTTCTTGTTTATTAGCTAGGCAAAGATGAAGAAGGAGATGAAGAAGGCAAGGAAAGAGCTCATGTGACAAGGGTTATTTTTCCTTTCCAACTCTTTATCTTTTGTATTTGATTCCAAGTTTAGCTAATATCCAAGTTCTGGATTTTATGTTAAATATGTGTATCTAAAGTTTAAGCCTTGGGTTTGGTTGAACTTTCTATAATTGTTAGTATTTATTATTTGGTTATTTGTTTGCTATGATTTGAGCAAGTTATTTAGTACTTTGGCTCTTTAAATCATGATTAATCTGGTACCATTAATTGTGATTATCTAAGGTGTTATTTCTGCAATGAAAATTGAGATTTAACATTAGTTCAAGAAGTGCTAAACATAGGGAGTACACTCACGAAAGTAGAGGTGCATCTATGTGGTTTTTAGTGATTCATTTCATGTAATTTCATTGAAGAAATGAACTTGTAACTAATTTCATAACCATGAGAATAGGTATGGATTAGTTATAAGTATAATTGATTCACTACGAAAGTAGGATTCAAGTGCATTAGGAAATTACACCATAACTAGCCTAGATGTAGTAATTAATGATCCAAATATAGCACTTGCATGAGTAGTTAGAGATACCATAACCTAAGGAGCTTTCATGTGTCATTTTGTATAATTTCAGTAGGTTAAATTTGTTATAATTTATTGATAGTCTAAATAATAGAGAAGCTTTAGTAATACCGGTAATTGTTCATTCTTCCCTGTGGGATCGACCCGATATATACCCTAAACTACTAGTTGATCTGTATACTTGCAGTGAACGGGTGTAATTCGGTATTTTTTAGCTTGCACGTATGTAAAATACCCGTCAGATCCACATGTTGAACACCTAGTCATTTCACAAGATTCTATTATACACATGGCGTGAATCTAAATCTACTTGTGTAAAAAATTTACTACTACCCTGATAGTGTATATCAAATCAAATCATGCAACACAGATATATGTCTGCTCCTTTTCCCATCTTTTCATTAGTCTACCTTCAAAGGCACAAATTCCAGACACATACAACATCAAACAGACATGTCAATGTGCATATCACCCCACAAAATTCACAACCAAAATGAAAGAACGAAAAAAAAAACACCAAAAGCTTCAGTTTTTCTCCTTTTTGCCCACAAAAAAAGAAAAATGAACAAATCCAAACAAAAGTTGTATCAAATCTTAAAATATCGAAAACATGTCATCCAAAAATAAGAATTACACATACCTGGTAACAACCCTTCACCCAGAATTTTGTTTTCCTTTCTTTTCTCAACTGTTTTCTAAACCTATTTATTGTATTCAAAGTAAAAGATAAGACAAAAAAAAATTTAAACTCAAGTACACAATCTTTGATTTCAATAAAGAACACACATAGGTGGGAAGATTATAGGCATATATCCTTGTATCTATACCTGAAGAAGTTAAGGGGACTTACCGGTGGAAGTATATTCCGGCGAGTGAAGTCAGATTACCGGCGAAGTGTAAAGCAAAAAGTTTTTGGTATCACTAAATCCCTGTGTCTGTCCTTACGGAATGCGCTCTTGTTTTCTTTTCCGTCTCATTTTCATAGATTTTTAACTTTTGTCGATTGGGAGTTTCACACGTGTGACGGGGGGCTGTGCAGAATCTTTGGCACGTGTAGAACACATTGAAGCAAATTGAGAATTATTTCACCTCTCTGATTGGCACACGGTAAGTTGGCTTGCATGCTTTGTCCTGTGCAAGATTCATTTTCATGCTTGGAGAACTTGACATAACAAAATATAGACACTCTAGCTTACTAGAACTGTGAATCAACTCGAAAGCCTAAAAGCTCCATCAAGCTCGATTCGGCAAGGCTCGAATTCGACTCATCTCCTATTCAAGCAGTTTCATTGGACTCGTTAGTTAGGACGTATATGTCATTTCACACTGTATAGAAATAGAATTAAGGATTAAATTATTCTTTGACCTTCATCCAAAATCATTTCTTATTTTCCTTCTAAATCCCAATCTCTCAACTGCATTCAACTGCATCCCGCAGTTCGTACCACCAGTTTACTACTCAAGAACTAACCATCATTTCACTAGTTACCTCTAGCGATCTCTTCAATCTTCTCTAATCACCTCTTCGTTTCCACAATTATCAATTTTTCTCCACCAAAAACCACTGCAAGCTACTCCATTTTCACGCCCAACTACCACCATGCAAACCACTGCGACCGTGAGTTTCTCCACTTTTTACAGTCAAGGCTAGTGGACCAGCTATCATTCCACCTAGCTGTAGGCTATAGCAGCCACTGACCAATCAAATTTGGTTGGTTTCGCAAAACCACCGTGATTTCTGGTAAGTAGGACTTACTTTCAAGTTTTTTTCTTATTAAATGTTGACTAATACTTGTATCATAGAAGATTGTGATGTTATGTTGTTTCTCTACATTTGGATTGCTCATTGCTGTTGTTTAGTTATGTTGTTTCGTTTGCTTCTTTTTGTTACAACTTAGAAGGGGATAGCTTTCGCTATAGTTGTTCTTGTGAGTTGCGATGCAGTAGAATTCTTTTGTGAGAATAAAAAAAATGAAAGTAATTCAAGGTGTAGTTATTTTGGAAAGTTAGTTGATCCCTATCTTCATAGTATACATAACGAAAATTTCACAACTTGATAGGATTGTGAATATATCATTAGTGCTGGGATATGCATGTTTCTTGGATAGAAATTGGGAGGATCTCACTTGACTATGTTATTCTAAACTTCTAGCCCTTGTTCCTACCTTATGCATTTAGTTCTTTTTTCTATACATGATGGAATATATTAATTAGACTAAGCTGACAAGGACTTGTATCTTGATTGCTCACTACTAGATTGATGTATCACTGCAAATAAAATACTAGATTGTTTGTGTTTGTCTATTAGAAACTTTTCTCTATTATAAGCTTTTGTATTACACTAGACAGCAATGATTGAACTCAAATACTAAAAACTTTTAATGCTTGATAATACATAGCTGTTTTTCTTTCTTTTTTGGATCATGCTTTTCTTGCCTTTGGGCAGTAATGGTTATACACTAAACTAAGTTCCCCGTTATCTGTTGAATGGAGGATCTCATTCCACTGCTCGATCTAGACTTTAGCTAAAATACTCGAGCTTGAGCTTGTTGAACTTCTAAAGTTAGTTCAATCTCGAGCTCTATTCAATTTTACCTTATTCAAGTTCGAACTTGAATGAATTTAGTTTATTTGAGCTTGATCAAATTCAAGTGATATAAATAATATTTACATAATACCAAACAAGAGATAAGATAGATATTTCATAATAATACTTATAAAATATTTTTTTGAAGTTCAATTGTACTCGGTTAAGCAAGCTTGATGAACTTGTTAATATGTTTGAATTGTTCGAACTTAACTCAACCTTGAATTTTGATAACATAAACTCGTGACTAGCTCTATTGAGATCGATTTGTTTGCACCCCAGTGATGCAATTTGGTGACTGTTCGTGTGATTCTTAGTGATCAACGAACTAAAGTCAATACAGTAGATTTTGAACTTGCTGATTTGTGTAGTCCGCTGTAAGCCTTTTTTTTTAAAAAAAAATATATGTATATATATGTATGTATGTATATTCTATATGATATACTTCCTTCATGTCAAAGAATAAGTTGACCATGAATTCAGGCGAATTCCAAAAGCTCGCTCAAGCACTTTGTTAAAAAATATGTTAGTTAAACATATGAAATCGTAAATTTCAGTAGTCATATTTTAGTCCTTCAACAAATGATATTGCAAAAAATAAAAATGTTATTTTGTGTAGAATTTTGAGCGCCTGTAGAAACTAAATGAAAAATGAATCCAATTTTGACAAGAAGATTATGATAGCAATCTCTAATGCCATTAGTAAAGTTACCTTTCCTACATGTCAATGGTTAAATTAGGTCATTCTTGGAGTTCACTACAGGTTTGAAATCCTGTTTATTGCCCAGAACAATTTGTAGATAGTGAAATGCAATGTGGGTCTGATGTAGTAATCATGCTTATACTGATTTTGAATTCATGCTTGTCGAGTTTGTTCTTCTTTCTTGAAGGTAAATGGAGTGTCGACTATATATACATATATATAGCAAATTACCCGGGTAGCCACTGAACTTTTAGAATAGTCAAGATTTGACCACTCAATTATTAATAGTATATTTTTATCCATTGAACTATCAACTGTGTAAATTTTATCATTTCATCTAATTCCATTGCTAACTCTGTTAACTCTAAGGGTCCACACGATTTACGAGACTTATTATTAACTTTTAGATCTAACAAAATTAATGGTGGAATTAGATGAAATGGTCCAAAATTTATACTTTTAATAGTTCAATGGGTAAAAACATACTATTAATAGTTGAATGGTCAAAATTCAACTATTCAAAAAATTTAGTGACTATCTAGATAATTTGCTGTGTGTGTGTGTGATTCTTCTAGCTGAAATTGAGTTTAAAGAATATAGAATTGTATTATATTCCAGTCTCACTTCATTAAATCAAACATTTGAAACTCAAATTCTTCAACTGGATCAGGGCAACCCTTTATTACCAATTCCATCAATGAGGGGAGGATGAAATCACATTCCTCACCATGACTGCAACTAAAGTTTCAGAATTTTTCGTGGATATCATAAAAGGGAAAACTTTGAATGCTATAAAATAGTAGTGTGTAAATAGCAATAAAATGATAGATTTTTTTTTGAACGAATAGCCCATATATGGTAGATAGATTTTTTTGAAATGGTAGCCCATATACATAATATATTGTATGCTCACATTTCCTATTCCTTTATTACTTTTAGTCACCTTTTCACTTAAATTTTACATTTTTAAAAAAATTAAAACTTACACCCTTTCAATTAATGAACGTCAGAGGGATGATGGGATGTGCCAGGGATAACTAGTAGAGACAAAAAATCTTAAAAAATATATAGAAAAAAAAGAAAAACTTCTTGCAGGCTAAGAATAATTTTAAGTTGCCTTGAGATGTTAAAAAAAAAAACTAGATTTTCAATGCCTTACAGTTTCTGTATATATGTTGGTTTCCTTTTTAACGATCATCAGTAAGAGATATTTAAGAAGAATTTTTATTAGCACCTAAAATATATAGTTACAAAACAAACATATCACATGGTTGCCTCCTAGGCATTTCACAAGCAGGGTTACCTATAAAAAATGAAGTCCAATTTGAAAAGACATAAGACAGTACATACAATACAATTCATATTGGATTAATCTTTTTGTACATTTTCAGTGTAGAAATTTTTTTACATTGATAACTTCAGTGCATGACGCGTTGTTTTTTTTTTTTTCAAATTTTTAAAAATTCTCCATTTAGACGTTCGGCATGCACTCAAGTTTATTAATATAAAAAGATTTCTACACTGATATTGTAAGAAAGATATCCTTTATTATATTGTAAAAGAAAAAACCAAAATAAGCGAAACACACTTTATATAAACTCCACACATATTCCTTTAGCACTGAAGATTTTTGTCCATGTCCAGTAGCCCAATCCATCAAGCACAGTCGTGGTGACCAGGCCATATTATCGACTCAACTTGATGAATCCTACAATGTTCACCGAAAAAACAAAACAAACATGAATATTACAACTGCATGTTACATATATAATGTCCAAAATAAATAAATATATAATTCCCAAATCAATTTTCACTAGAAATATAAAGTTCAAGTTTACATTTTAATTTCTCCCATATGAAAATTCAATTTTACATATTTGAGGAGGTTGAAGGTTTCAAAATCTGAATCATAAAACCTGTAATGCATATGATTAAATATCAACAGCATGAGTTATTTGCTAACAAATAGAAATAAGAAAGATCATACAATAGCAAATAAGGAGGGCTGGAGGGGTTAAATCCACACATCTTCGTTCCAAATTCAAACTTCTAATGCATTGAGGACTAATACTATCCGTACTAAAGTTTATATAAGGTGTGGAGTCAGAAAGATAGGATGTGAATTCGTCTTTCCTTTGGCAAAAATGGTAAGCAAAATCAGAAGTAAAAAAGAATCAAAAGCAGCGGTTTCCTATTAATCATATTTATGCAAACTAGCACAAATGTAAATCAAACTATAGTTCGTTGGAAGTGTACAATAGAACGTGTTTATGAGGTGAAAAACTGTTTTAAGGCCTACCTAAACATTTGAACATATAAAAACCATATCAAATTGCGTACATCTGCATTCGATGTAATATTGCTCTATGAAGAATCAAATTCAATTATAGGGAGTAATATTATTCATTGATCGATTCATATAGATCAGAAGCACACATATTGCATATTGAAATTTAATCCTCCATTCTCCTCCCCTCCCAAAAAAAAAAAACAAAAAACAAAAAAATCCCCTCCCAACAAAAACAAAAGAAAAAGGGAAAAGACACTAAAATCTATGTACCTTCAACTTTTCCATCTGTTCTCGACCAGCCTGCGGAACCCAAATATCTCTGATGTGGTAAAGAAGCTGAGCTCTCTATCCTGTAAAATATACTCAGAAACAAAAATCTGAAACGTAAACTCTCAACTCTTTGGGAGACTAAACTAATAGACAAGATTAAAGGGTCAGAAAGAATAAGGATATACATATATTTGTACCTTTAAATCCACAGGAATATATGTATTCTCTGTTACTTTCACTTTCTTAAGTAATGGTGCATTCAACTTTCCAGAACACAATTTCTTCAACTCCAGGCAACCCCATATTTCCAATTCAGTCAGTGAGGGAAATTTCAAGTCACAATCCTCGCGGTGACTACCAGTGAAGCTGCCAAGATTTTGGAGATTAACAAAACCTAATGAGCTCAGTTTGGGAAACACAAATTCTTTATTGGTTCTTTCCAACGCAATTTCTCTGTGATTTCCAACATCATCTTCTTGACTGATCTCTTCATCTTCCTCACCTATAACTCCATGCATTTCGTCGCAACAACCAATTACTAGTACCTCAAGGCTTACAAGCATGTTAGCCACACAAGGAGGATAAAACAAACATTGTAATAATCTGCAATGCCATACTTTCAGATTCCTTAAGTTCCGGAAAACTTGAACCCCTGTAGGGAAATTCCTCCAAATGTGAGTTAATCCTGAGGATCTTAATGTCAGGGACTCTAGTTTGGGAAGAATTGCAAGTTCCTCATGGGATTGCCTAGGAACTTTCAGCCCCTCAAATTCAAAGAGTGATTTCATCTTGTCACATCCATGAGCTTCAAGTCTCTGCAGATTTTGTAATATTATCACTCCATCAGCTTTGGCAATCCATCGAACCTGACAGTCCTCCAGCCGGAAAAATTTCAAGTTCTCCAGAGACTGACTTGGCATTTCACCTCCTATTATTTGTTGCACGTCACTCGTGTTCGGTCCAAACTCGAGTTCTTCCAAGCTAGGAAGTGAAACCTGGAAAATTTGGTAATTGTCACGTAAAGCTTATGTGGATTGCAAAATGCAACTAAAACATGCATGGGATATCAAATATGTTTGTGTATGTATGTACATTTGTAGTCACCATTGATATTCATTATACATACGTGTGTGTATATATGTATGTGCTGTCCGTGTGTGGTGTGTGTGCCAAAAACCCATCAAAATTTGTCCATTATCGCTGGCTGGGTCTAGATTTAGTTTTCTAGCGATTTATGTCATTAATCTAAGTTCATCTCAAAGCTTGAAATGTGTGTATAAACATTGTTTTTGTATACTCTAAGAAACTCCAAGTATGAATCAAATGTATTTCAAAACTTCGATTAAAGTTTTAATTAGTTGAATCATTGTAAATGACTTGAAGGAAAGGTGAATTTACCAAGAGGGCTTATCCTTGCTATCGATAGGATATTGATATTCACCATGATTTGGCTCTTACTAGCACTAAACGATTCTACACAAAGCATATTTTTAGCAAACTCATTCAAGTGCTAGAATATGCCTAATGAAACAATTTTGAGTTGTTAAATTAACAGGTTCTGAGATAAAGTGCTTGATTGACAGAAAAGAAGTATACAGAGTATATCATATAATTATACACAGAGAGAGAGAGAGAGAGAGAGAGAGAGAGAGAGAGAGAACCTGGTGGAAAAAAGCATCAGCTGAATCATCTTTGGTGCCAAAACCCGTTACGGTGGTGTGTTTATGGACTAAAACTTTGAGTTGGGGTAGCTCAAGCACTTCCTTCTTCTTACTTTCTTCCCTCATAACAATATTCACCAACTCCTTGCAGTTTTCTGTCGTTAAACTTCGGAGTTTCACCAGACATTTCAATATTGATTGTGAGAATAGAACTGTAATTTGATCACAATAGGTGACCTCAATAACACTGAGGTTGCAAAGCGATGGAGGTTCAATTGTTCCCATCCACAAGTACTTTATTGTATCTACAGTTTGGAGTTTCACCTCTTGAAGTTGACTGAAGCACCGAGGTGGAAGATTTCCATGACATATTTCTTGCAAACTGCATTCCACAATATTCATAAAAACCAAATCTCCAAAAACATGTGGAGCAACTAGGTTGGTGGTGGAGTCAACAAGGCATTGGCATACTCCAGACACTAGTTGAAGCCTTTTCAAATTGGCAAGTCCATCTTTATCCAAGTCACTCACAAGATTCCTCAAGCTTGACACATCATAAAGGTCCAAAGTGAGAGTCTCAGCTCTCTTGACAATTCTGGTAACTGCAGGATCCAATGCTTGTTTTAACTGTTCATCCTGAGACAAATGAAGTTCGAAAGTCCTCCCAAATTGAAAGTCCCTACTGAGATCTCTCCAGCCCATATTATAAGCAGCTCCTTCAATGAGGAATCTTGACAACCTCTGAGCGGGAAATCCATGCAATAACTGGAGTAGGAGGTTAAGGTCATATACATGAATTTGGAGGCATTCAAGGTTGGAGAGTGATATGATCTCTTTAATGCATTCTCTTTCTTCTTCTTTATCTTTCCCCAGGTGCAGATGATAATCAGGTGCCAAATACAATTCTTCTAGTTTCTTCAAGCTTGACAGGATACCACGAGGCAAAGGTTGGAGGCTACGTCTAACCCTCAAGTCCAACAACTTTAAGTTACTCATCTGAGCAATTTTCCTTGGAAACTGATCGTCTTCAAGTGCAGACTGGAAGAAGCTCAAAATTTCCAATTGCGTCATATACCCAACCATTGATGAAGTTCCCGTGCGCAATGTGCAACCATCCAGGCACAGTGTGCGAATGCTCATTAAATTTTGGGTAGGCCATAGTACTGTAAATTCAATGTATGCGTTGTTAATTTCCATGACACTCAGAACTTCCATTCCCACGAAAGAATCTATTGATAGGTACAAAGTGTCCGATTGGAATACCAAACGCAACAGCTTAAGCCATGGACTCTTCTTGCCAAATGGAAGTAGTTGAACTGTGTAATCTTTCACTGTTAGAGAAATGGTCGTGTAAGGATGCCGTTCTTCAACTCTAGCATTCCTTACCAAAAATACATGCTCGCCTTTTGATACAATTGACAAGCAAACATCTCGCACGACATTATGCAATTTTACAGAGTCTTCTTGTTCACCATCACTTACCAACAAATAGTACTTTTTGAGCTCATTAATAAGCATGTGTATCCTGTCTCTTACATCTCCCAATGTCTCTCTATCCTGAAACAATTGTAACCCTTTCCCATACCTAACCAAACATTCGAGTGGAATACTATAATCTTCTGGAAACAAACTGCAAAGCAAAAGTAACGACTTAGCTTCAGCACTTTCCAAATGATCATAGCTCCACTTAATGCTTGAAAACACCAAATCTTGAACTCCTTCAATGTCTCTCATTGTGTACTTCTCTAGCTGTCGAAGGGCAATATTCCAGGATTCTGGTGTTGTGTGTTTACTCTTGAATGCCTTGGCAACAACAACGATTGCAAGAGGTAAACCTTTGCATTCGTCTGCAACCTGGTTTGGAACATCACTCAAAGTGGAATCATCAGAAATTCCGACAACCTCTTTAAAAAGATGCCGAGCTTCTTCCTTTGGCAAGGCATCGACCTCAAAAATTTCAGCCCCCATTCTACTACAAACATGAGAGAGGCGAGATGTCATTATAACTTTCAAGCCCTTGCATTCACCTCTAACAGGAATTCCTAGACTCTTAAAATCAACTGCTTCCCGAACATCATCCAATATAACAAGGAATCTCTTTTCACTTTGCTTTAATGCTCAGCTATACATTCTGATTCAGCTTCGCAAAGTGATCAAGTTTCCTCAGAAATTTTCAATCCTCAACTGCTCGGCAAGTTGTCTTGAACAGATTTCTTGTGTTTGGAATTTGAGGACAAATTTGCTTTGGCAACTTCACAAACAACTTTTCAAACTTAACCTGGTCTGCGAATTTTGCGTCTACAAAAAAGTCATTGCCCACAACCAGGCATACCAGCAAATCTGCGATAGGCTTTGTTTATCTGTTCCATTAGAGCTTCTAATCACTTCCTTCTTCTTTGAACAATACCGACTAACTAGGCACTTCTTTAGCAGGATTGGGTCTGTTCACTAAAAGTCATTCTTCCCTAATGGAGTATGTACCCAACTGTGAGTCAACTTCCCCTCTCATATAAGTTTCTGAGCACATCTGTTTTTTGACAGCACGTCGGCCTAGCAAATAACATGACTGTCAAATTTGGAAGGCCTAACTGATATCGTAAAGCAATTCACCTCAACCACTCTCTTACCCTAGAAATAGTATATGCCTCAATCTCTTTAGCATCATCTACATTTTTCATCCAATCAGTAGGTAACAGTTGGTTTAATTTTTTCAGCATTTATTTTTCTGCCTGCATTCTAATCAATCGCTGAAACTTCAGCTTGTGCACCCAAGTCCGTTAGATCTTCTAATTGCTCAGAGTATTAGAACGTCTGCTCTTGTGAAAATTAAATATTTGAATTGCGCCGCAAAATTGGGTATAACACACTTCTCTACAAATGGCCCCACAAGTGGAAAGAGCAAATATCATTGGATGGCCATTTATGCAATAGTCATCTGCTCAAATGCCTAATAAACTATGTTATTTGGCGGAAAAAAGGGAATTTCTAATAAAATGCATGAAAAAACAACGAAAAAACTTCATGGATATACAAATGAGGTAATAAACAATGCATTAAGCATCCAAAAGAAATGTTAGGCCGTTGGACTAAGTTTAATGAAATGTGTTAGCGAAAAGCAAACGTAAGATATACCTGTCACTATTTAAATGTGTTCTCTCTGAGTACCTTAATCTGTAAGTACCAATGGTTTACCATGAGTAACCTTTTGCTATTTTTTCGGACAAAACTGCATCTCTCTCGGCTGCCTCGCTAGGGTAGCCGCCCATGGCTGTTCTTCAGCCCCCGGAAGAGGGGGCTTCACCAACAAAGAAGAAATCTTTCTCCCAACTATTCACACAACCAGATACATCTCCAATTCAGATTCGGCAAAACACCACATACAAGGGTGAAGCGGCTGTGGTTTTCTCCAGGGAAGAGGCGGACAGATTGGCAGCACCATACCGCCTGGCTTTGGTGGGTAAGTTCTCCCATGGCAGACCACCATTGGAAGACATCAGAAAATTCTTCATGTCACTAAATCTCAGAGACCAGGTTTCTGTGGGACTACTGGACTACCGTCACGTCCTCCTCAAGTGTGCAGCAGAAGCAGACTTCAACCGCATCTGGACACGAGGGCTATGGCAGCTTGGTAAGTACCCTATGAGGGTGTTTCGTTGGACCAGAGAATTTCATGTTCATCGTGAATCTTCGCTAGCTCCGGTGTGGGTCTCCTTACCGGCACTGCCGATACATTACCATGATAAGCATTCGTTGTTCTCCATTCTAAACCCAGTAGGAACACCTCTTTTTGTGGACTCAGCCACGGCATCGAACAAGGCCAAGTGTAGCTAGAGCTTGTGTAGAGGTTGATCTGCTGAAACCGATATGTTCACGGGTGTGGGTAGCTGTGGCAGGGGAACAAGGCTTCTGGCAGAAGGTTGCGGTGGATGATCTGCCAAAATATTGTTCCACCTGCTGGCGGCTGGGGCATGCGGTGGACGAATGCAAAAAACCTGCGGAGGACCTGGGTACGATGGCACAAAGGAATGCACGAGAGTATAAGCAGGTGGAGCAGGGAACGGCGTTGGAAGGAAAAACAAGGGCAGCAATTGCGGTGGAGCAGAATACGCAAGTGGAGAAACAGCAAGCAGTATTGGCAGTTGACGTACGGGACGCAGGAGCTGGTGCCATATCTGCCCGGGACAGTGCTGCGCGATGTCTGGGTGCGGAGGTGCGGCAGCAAGTGATGGTTACTGACGCAAGAGACGGTGGGCAGGTGTTGGGGACCCAACGTGCAGCAGATATTTTTGCTGCAACAATGCAGACAGCGATGGCAGATGATGATCCTAACTGTGGGCAGACGTTAGGAGTCCAAAAGGCAGCAGAGGCTGTTGCCGCACCTGGGGCATCAGGGAATGCAGTAACAGTCACCGCTCCAGCATCTGGGTTGACAGAATCTGCTGCCGCAACTGGAGTAAGTGAGGATCGAGCAACAATGGGGACGGTGGATGTTGCAGCTGCTAATTTGGCAGTGGTGGAGTTGGTTCCAAATGGGGGAAGAGAGCAGGCAGCGGAACTTGGAGAGAAGAGGGCGATGGACACCAGCGGCACTAGCAGCAACTCTGCTCCAAAGGACTTGAACGAAGCAGTTGCGGGTATCCCAAGTGAGCCGCAATGGCAGGAGCAAGATATAGGGGATGGGGCTATGGTGCCAGCTGAACAAGGGTCTTTAAGTGCAGCTGAGGAGGAGGACTTAATCGGCGCTGCACATCCGGTATCCGCCATAATGGTGGAGCTCAACATCGATCAAGCCGACGTACTGGACCAACGGGATAGGCGAACAAGGAAAAAAGGCGCTCGGGCTCAATTCCCATCAGATAGGCAACTGCGGTCATCGGTAACATTATCTCAAAACTCTTTCCAACCTTTATCCCATGATTAGTGGGCTATTTTGGAATATTAGAGGGGCCTCCAAACCCCCCAACCTGCGTCGTCTGATTAAGCTAGTTCGTTTGCATAACTTGAAATTTGTTGCTATTTGTGAACCGAAGCTAGCAATATCCCAAATAGATTCTATTAAAATGCGGTTACCATTTGATTCTGTAGTGGTTAACTTGTCTGCAGACATATGGGTGCTGTTTAGTGCTCCGATTGCATGTACTATAATAGGTAATTCTTCACAGCACATTACGTTACTGGTGCATCACCCGTGGCTACCAAGGTCGCTGTGCTTCTCGTTTGTGCATGCCCGGTGCACGATGGAGGAGCGGCGAATTTTATGGCAAGACCTGTTGACTGACAAACCCACATCACTTCCGTGGTGTGTCTGTGGTGATTTTAATGTGATCATAGACCCTCACGAGAAGCGAGGGGGGAGACCATTTGCTAGAGCAGAGGGTATGGAGCTACTGTCATTCATGGAGGAGGCGGAGGTCTTTGACGCGGGATTCTCTGGATCCAGCTACACGTGGTGTAATAATCGGAGAGGCCGCGAACGAATTTGGAAGCGTCTAGACAGGCTACTAATTAATGGAGCTTTCTCAGATGCCGTTTCATCTGTGTCAGTAGCCCATCTGGCTAGACATCCGTCAGATCATGCCCCGCTGAGGATTGGTTTGGCATCACGCATGGATAACAAGCCTAGGCCGTTCCGCTTTTTGAATCTCTGGACAGACAGAAAGGATCTGCTGGAGGTTATTCGAAATGCATGGCAGTTAGAGTGTACGGGTTCCCCCCTACGGAAGTTATGTTCCAAATTAGTAAAGGCCCGACGGGTGATACAGGAGTGGAATAAGGAGGCTTTTGGAAATATTTTTATTGCTGTTCATAGGGCAGAATCGGACTTGTTAGCAGCGGAAAATCGAGTGGAGGAGGATGAATCGGGGGATGCTCAAGTTGAGCTGCAAAAGGCTCAAGCAAAATTGCGGCTGGCGTTGTCCAACGAAGAGCGATTTTGGAGTCAAAAGGCTCGCGTCAAATGGCTCCGGCACGGGGATAGGAACTCTAAGTATTTTCATGCTACCGTACAGCAACGAAGGGTGCAAGGGGCGATTCATAGGATGCAGAATGAGAGTGGAGCATGGGTTGAGGACGATGAGGGGATTGCCTCCATGGCAGTCCGGTATTTCTCGGAGCTGTTCTCGGAGCCAGGAGGGGCATCAGGGGACTTATTGCACCTGATTCCGCGTATTGTCACGGGGGATGATAATGAGACACTTGAAACATGTCCGTCCCTTGAGGAGGTGAAAAGAGTGATCTTTGCTATGGATGGGGACAGTTCGGCAGGCCCAGACGGCTTTACAGGTAAGTTTTTCACTTTTGCATGGGAGGTTATTGCACATGATGTCTATCAAGCAGTGCTGAGTTTTTTCTGTGGGGCGGAGCTGCCTAGATTTATTACTTCTACATCTATTGTTCTAATCCCGAAGGTATCAAATCCTCAGGACTTTTCGAAATATCGGCCTATTAGCCTTTGCAATTTTATTAATAAAGTGTTATCTAGAATTTTGGCGGATAGGCTTGCGGGGATATTGCCAAAACTGGTGTCATCGCAACAGACGGGTTTTGTCAAGGGTAGGAATATAACTGAGAACTATCTACTGGCCCAGGAGTT
>NC_040040.1:25263500-25336659 GCF_003713205.1 Coffea eugenioides | reverse complement strand
AGAACATTTTAGATCATGTTGAGTAAAATGGATTAGCTACTTCAAAGTAGCAACAGCAATCTCTACATAAGGTGGCTTGACGTCCGCCATTTGGCCTTTAGATCCATAGGGTGATTCATCTACTAAAAAAATGGCTTTTTGTAATTCTGGACATATTGGAGAAGGTTACTCCACAGATTTCACAGTTGATTAAAATCCAAGCAAATGAAAGACAATAACATCAACCAGGAAATAATCAAAGGAGCAACATCCTTCAAAGCATGAATCCACCGTGCTAAATATGAGATTTTCATAAAGGTATTAGCTCATTTAATACAAATGTGAGTCGCATTTAGGATCCTGTCAAAAACTCGGAGAAAAATAAGGCATTAACAACATAGACATTAATTTCTGGAAGAGGAATATCCATAGACATTATCATATGTAATAAATGCGTTTTGAAAGAAGGGCTTTGAAGTTGACAAGCTTTGTCATTGGTGATAACATTAAAGAAGAATTCAGTACATAATTGGACATATTGACTACAGATTCCTAAAATGGACTTCCATTATTATAGAATACAAGATAAACGATATTTCTAAGGGACTGTTGTTTGTCAAAAATTGTCATGCCTACTATGTAATTACGAAACTGTGGGTTCATATGCAACAACCAACAAAACTGTGACACCCCAAGACACAGAATAACCGACATCAGTTCAATGAACACTCGTTATTCTACCAGCAAAAGGAATTTGAAAAGTACCTCAGCTATAAAGTGGGAACAAGCAAACTTCAAAAGTAGAAAGAATCGGCAAATGAGAATTACCTTCTTGATACACCAGCAAAGCAGTGAACCAATACAGACCCTTCTTTTCTACTTCGGTCAATAAAATCTAAACAAACATCCAAGTAATCCAATAGATCCTCACTCTCTGTATCTTTGAATGGTACAGCCATCCTTACAAACTTCAAATCCTTCCCTGCTTTCTCTAAGGAATACAGCACCTTTTCTGGTGCCAGAGAACTCTTGGACCCATCACCTGAATCATCCTCTGTTCCTGAACCCCCAACATACACCTTACGAATCTCTTCTGTAGGGATCAGGATCTCCCTTCGCCATTCTGAGAAAAATGAAATTGATGCGGAGCTGAGAACTGATAATATATGTGTAATTTCACCAATATCATGCTGGAGAACATCTGCAGCATCCCCAATATTGCCAATAAACAGATTCTCCCGCACCAGGTATGGCATATCACACAAATGATATTGCTGCTTCTAGAAACTCAAATCTTATGTGCCTGTTATAGTAAAAGATTAATCTTTCTTAAAAAATATAAGCCAGACTTGACATTTCATCAGTGCCTCATTTGGAGGTGTAAAATCAATTCAACAACTGTAAATTGCATATTTGCTTTGATCAAATTGAAGGAAAGACCTCCCCTCCTCCCTCCTCCCTCCTCCCACCCCCCCCCCCCAAAAAAATAAAAAACAAAAAAAAAAGATCATTATCATCAGATTAGATAACTAGCAAAATAACTAAAGTACATGACGAATTAACTTTTTACCAAAAAGAGTAACTTTACACATACCATTATGATTCGGGAAATGATGCACTCTCATTTGCTTGATCTGGTTATGTTATAAAAATAATTATGGAAGCAGAGTTTAATAAATTAAACACAACAATCAACCACCATGAATTTCACTTGTGAGAAATGTGCCCAAGCCTACTTTTCAATTGTACAACATTTTCTCTATATGCATACTAACCGGTCTATATACGACAAACCCATATATCCATTATGTCCCTTTCCTTTGACGAACTATGTAGCAAGAACATGACAACTAAGTTTATATATGCATACTAACAGGTCTATATACGACAAACCCATATATCCATTATGTCCCTTTCCTTTGACGAACTATGTAGCAAGAACAAGACAACTAATGCAAATGAGACAGCATCTATAGCAGTAACAACACTAAGTTTAGTTCACTTTCGAATTGAGTTCATTCTTTCAATCAATAAACCACAGGTTACACCAATAAAACACGAGTTCCTCCATGCATTGGGTAAAAGTTTCATTTCACGAGCGGATCCACATGTTGAACACCTAGTCATTTCACAAGATTCTATTATACACATGGTGTGAATCTAAAGCTACTTGTGTAAAAAATTTACTACTACCCTGATAGTGTATATAAAATCAAATCATGCAACACAGATATATGTCTTCTCCTTTTCCAATCTTTTCATTAGTCTACCTTCAAAGACACAAATTCCAGACACATACAACATTAAACAGACATGTCAATGTGCATATCACCCCACAAAATTCACTAACAAAAAGAAAGAACAAAAAAAAAAAAACACCAAAGCCTCAGTTTTTCTCCTTTTTGCCCACGAAAAAGAGAAATGAAGCAAAACCAAATAAAAGTTGTATCAAATCTAAAAATATCCAAAACATGTCATCCAAAAATAAGAATTACGCATACCTGGTAACAACCCTTCACCCAGAATTTTGTTTTCCTTTCTTTTCTCAACTGTTTTCTAAACCTATTTATTGTATACAAAGTAAAAGATGAGAAAAAAAAAATGAAACTCAAGTACACAATCTTTGATTTCAATAAAGAACACACGTAGGAGGGAAGGTTATAGGCATTTATCCTTGAATCTGTACCTGAAGAAGTTAAGGGGACTTACCGGTGGAAGTATATTCCGGCGAGTGAAGTCAGATTACCAGCGAAGGGTAAAGCAAAAAGTTCTTGGTATCACTACTAAATCCCGTGTCTGTCCTTAGGGAATGCGCTCTTTCGTTCTTTAATTTCCGTCTCATTTTCATAGATTTTTTATTTTTTTTTGATTGGGAGTTTCACACGTGTGACGGGGGCTGTGCAGAATCTTTGGCACGTGTAGAACTCATTGAAGCAAATTGAGAATTATTTCACCTCTCTGATTGGCAGACGTCAAGTTGGCTTGCATGTTTGTCCCGTGCAAGTTTCATTTTCATGCTTGGAGAACTTGACGTAACAAAATATAGACACTCGTAGCTTACTAATGCCGTGAATAAACTCGAAAGCCTAAAAGCTCGACGAAGCTTGGTTCGCCGAGGCTCGAACTCCACTCGTGAGTTAGGGCATATATGTTATTTTACACTATATAATAATAGAATTAAGAGTTAGATTATTCTTTGACCTTCATTCAAAATCATTTCTTATTTTCCTTCCAAATCTCAACTCTCAGTTGCACCCTGTAGTTCGCACCACCAGTTCACCACTCAACAACTAACCATCTTTTCACTAGTTACCTCCCGTCATCTCTTCAATCTTCTCCGGTCACCTCTTCACTTTCACAATTATCAATTTTTCTCTACCAAAAATCACCGCAAGCTTCTCCATTTTCACACCCAACCACTACCATGCAAACCACTATGACTGTTGCGAGTTTCTCCATTTTTCACAGTCAAGACTAGTGGACCAGCTATCATTCAACCTAGCTATAGGCTGTAGCAGCCACCGACCAATCAAATTTGGTTGGTTTCGCTAAACCACCTTGATTTCTGGTAAGTAGGACTTACTTTCAAGTCCTATTATTTTATTTTTTTTTTCTTGTTGAATGTTGACTAATACTTGTATCATAGAAGATTGCTCATTGCTATTGTTTTGCTTGTTTCTTTTTGTTACAACTTAGAAGGGGATACCTGATGCTACAGTTGTTCTTTGAGTTGTGATGCAGTGGAATTCTTGTGTGAGAATAAAAAAAATGAAAGTAATTCAAGGTGTATTTATTTTGGAAAGTTAGGTGATCCCTCTTTTCATAGTATACATAACGAAAATTTCACAACTTGATAGGATTCTGAATAAATCATTAGTGCTGGGATATGCATGTTTCTTGGTTAGAAATTGGGAGGATCTCACTTCACGATGTTGTTCTAGACTTCTAGTCCTTGTTCCTACCTTTTTCACTTAGTTCTTTTTTCTATACATGATGGAATATATCATGTTTATTAGACTAAACTGACAAAGACTTGCATCTTGATTGTTCACTACTAGATTAACGTATCACTGTAAATAAAATACTAAATACTGAGTTCAGATTGTTTGTGTTTGTCTATTAAGCTTTTGTATTACACTAGACAGCAATGACTGAGCTCAAATACTAAATACTTTTTTTGTGCTTGTTAATACATAGCTGTTTTTTCTTTCTTTTTTGGATCATGCTTTTCTTGCCTTTGGGCTGTAACGGTTATACACTAAAGTAAGTTCCCTGCTATATGTTGAATGGAGGATCTCATTCCACTGCTCGATCTAGACTTGAGCTAAAATACTCGAGTTCGAGCTCGTTGAACTTTTAAAGTTAGTTCAGGCCCAAACTCTATTCAATTTTACCTTATTCAAGTTCGAACTTGAACGAATTCAGTTTATTGGAGTTTGATCAAATTCAAGTGATATAAAATAATATTTACATAATACCAAACAAGAGATAAGATAGACATTTCATAACAATATTTATAAAATAGTTTTTTTGAAATTCAATTGAACTCGGTTAAGCTAGCTTGATAAACTTGTTAATATGTTTGAGTTATTCGAACTTGACTCGAGTTTGAGTTTTGATAAGATAAACTCGCGACTAACTCTATTGAGATCGGTTCGTTTGCACCCCTTGTGATGCAATTTGGGGACTGTTCGTGTGATTTTTAGTGATCAACGAACTATAGTCAATATCATAGATTTTGAACTTGCTGATTTGTGTAGTCTGCCGCAAGCTATTTTTGTTTTTAAATATATGTATATATGTGTGTGCGCATACTCTATACGATATACTTCCTTTTATGTCAAAGAACTAGTTGACCATGAATTCAGGTGAATTCCAAAAGCTCGCTCAAGCACTTTGTTAAAAAAACTATTAGTTAAACATATGAAATCGTTAATTTCAGTAGTCATATTTTAGTCCTTCAACAAATGATATTGCAAAAATAAAAATGTTATTTAGTGTAGAAGTTTGAGCGCATGTAGAAACTAAATGATAAATTAATGCAATTTCGACAAGAAGATTTTGATATCAATCTCTTATGCCATTGGCAAAGTTACCTTTCCTACACGCCAATGGTTAAATTAGGTCACTCTTAGGTTCCGTTTGATAAAACTGAATCTGAATTCTGAAGTCTGAATTCTGAAATCTGAATACTGAGACAATTAATTTACTGAATTTTAAGCACTGAAAAGAAATATATGAATGTCTGAATTTTAATGCTGAACCTATTTATACTGTTTGATAAACATTTATACTGAATGCTTAATAAGTTAAATTTAACAATTTTGCCCTTATATCTTTTCATCCAAAAAAGAAATAGAACCTATGATTTAATTAGTTTAAAATTTTTAGGCATGAAAATGATAATATTTATTTTTAAATCAAATTAATATAAACGATGAAATATATTATATGATGAGCATGGAGAAGATGTGAAAGTCATTAGAAAGGCAGAAAAGATAAATAGAAAACCATTAGATAGAGAATATTAAGTTGTTTAATTAGATAAGAATTTTGAATATAATTAATAAACAAGGGTAGATTTGGTAGATAAGATAAGGTAGTTGAAGTAATTTTATTAATTCTTATCAGAATTAAGCATTCAGTTATGATTCTTGTACTGAAAAAAATACACATAAGTTCAGCACTACTTAACAAATTCATCAAATGTATTTTCATTTATCAAACACTCAAAATATCTGAATGTCTGAAAAAGTTCAGATTCAGCACTTTTTTATGTTATCAAACAGACCCTTAGAGTTCGCTACAGGTCACCACAGGTTTGAAGTACTGTTTATCACCCAGAACAATTTGTGGATGGTGAAATGCAATGTGGGTCTAATGTAGTAACCATTTTTATACTGATTTTGAATTCATGCTTGTCGAGTTTGTTCTTCTCTCTAGAAGGTAAATGGAGTGTCGAATATATATATATATATATATATATATAATATAGTATATGATAGCCAATTAGGCGGGAGTCACGACTTTAGAATAGTCCAAGATTTGATCACTCATTATTAATAGTATATTTTTACCCACTGAACTATCAATGTGTAAGAATTTTTTTAATCATTTCGTCTACATTCCATGCAACTCTGCTAACTCTAAGGGTCCGTCACGATTTACACTTATTAAATTTTTAGATCTAAAAAATTAATGGTGGAATCAGATGAAATGGTCCAAAAATTTATACTTTTAATAGTTCAATGGATAAAATATACTATTAATAGTTGAGTGGTCAAAGTCAACTTTTCAAAAAGTTAGTGACTACTAGATAAATTGCTCCTGTGGTGTGTGTGAATTCTTGTGCGAAATTGAGTTTTAAAAATATAGAATTGTTTTATATTCCAGTGCTCACTGCATTCAACCATTTGAACACTCAAATTCTTCAACTGGATCAGGGCAACCCTTTATTACAATTCTATCAATGAGGGAGGATGAAATCACATTTCTTCACCATGACTGCAACTAAAGTTTCAGAATTTCTCGTGGATATCATAAAGAGAAAACTTTGGATGCTGAATAGTAGGTGTAAATAGCAATAAATGATAGATTTTTGTTTTTTTAATACGAATAGCCCCCATATACGGTAGATAGATTTTTCTGAATGGCAGCCCAATTACATAATATTGTATCTTCAAATTTCCTATCCTTTATTACTTTTAGCACCTTTTCACTTAAATTTTACATTTTTTAAAAAAAAACTTACACCCTTTCAATTAATGAACGTCAGAGGGATGATGGGATGTGCCAGGGATAACTAGTAGAGACAAAAAATCTTAAAAAATATATAGAAAAAAAAGAAAAACTTCTTGCAGGCTAAGAATAATTTTAAGTTGCCTTGAGATGTTAAAAAAAAAAACTAGATTTTCAATGCCTTACAGTTTCTGTATATATGTTGGTTTCCTTTTTAACGATCATCAGTAAGAGATATTTAAGAAGAATTTTTATTAGCACCTAAAATATATAGTTACAAAACAAACATATCACATGGTTGCCTCCTAGGCATTTCACAAGCAGGGTTACCTATAAAAAATGAAGTCCAATTTGAAAAGACATAAGACAGTACATACAATACAATTCATATTGGATTAATCTTTTTGTACATTTTCAGTGTAGAAATTTTTTTACATTGATAACTTCAGTGCATGACGCGTTGTTTTTTTTTTTTTCAAATTTTTAAAAATTCTCCATTTAGACGTTCGGCATGCACTCAAGTTTATTAATATAAAAAGATTTCTACACTGATATTGTAAGAAAGATATCCTTTATTATATTGTAAAAGAAAAAACCAAAATAAGCGAAACACACTTTATATAAACTCCACACATATTCCTTTAGCACTGAAGATTTTTGTCCATGTCCAGTAGCCCAATCCATCAAGCACAGTCGTGGTGACCAGGCCATATTATCGACTCAACTTGATGAATCCTACAATGTTCACCGAAAAAACAAAACAAACATGAATATTACAACTGCATGTTACATATATAATGTCCAAAATAAATAAATATATAATTCCCAAATCAATTTTCACTAGAAATATAAAGTTCAAGTTTACATTTTAATTTCTCCCATATGAAAATTCAATTTTACATATTTGAGGAGGTTGAAGGTTTCAAAATCTGAATCATAAAACCTGTAATGCATATGATTAAATATCAACAGCATGAGTTATTTGCTAACAAATAGAAATAAGAAAGATCATACAATAGCAAATAAGGAGGGCTGGAGGGGTTAAATCCACACATCTTCGTTCCAAATTCAAACTTCTAATGCATTGAGGACTAATACTATCCGTACTAAAGTTTATATAAGGTGTGGAGTCAGAAAGGTGGGACGTGAATTCGTCTTTCCTTTGGCAAAAATGGTAAGCGAAATCAGAGGTAAAAAAGGATCAAAAGCAGCAGTTTCCTGTTATTCATATTTATGCAAGCTAGCACAAATGTAAATCAAACTATAGTTCGTTGGAATTGTACAATAGAACGTGTATATGAGGTGAAAAACTGTTTAAGGGCTACCTAAACATTTGAACATATAAAAAACATATCAAATTGTGTACATCTACATTCGAATGTAATATTGCTCTCTGAAGAATCAGATTCAATTATATGGAGTGGATCGACTCATATAGATCAAAAGCACACATATTGCATATGGAAATTTAATCCTCCATTCTCCTGCCCTCCCAAAAAAAAAAAACAAAAAACAAAAAAATCCCCTCCCAACAAAAACAAAAGTAAAAGGGAAAAGACACTAAAATCTATGTACCTTCAACTTTTCCATCTGTTCTCGACCAGCCTGCGGAACCCAAATATCTCTGATGTGGTAAAGAAGCTGAGCTCTCTATCCTGTAAAATATACTCAGAAACAAAAATCTGAAACGTAAACTCTCAACTCTTTGGGAGACTAAACTAATAGACAAGATTAAAGGGTCAGAAAGAATAAGGATATACATATATTTGTACCTTTAAATCCACAGGAATATATGTATTCTCTGTTACTTTCACTTTCTTAAGTAATGGTGCATTCAACTTTCCAGAACACAATTTCTTCAACTCCAGGCAACCCCATATTTCCAATTCAGTCAGTGAGGGAAATTTCAAGTCACAATCCTCGCGGTGACTACCAGTGAAGCTGCCAAGATTTTGGAGATTAACAAAACCTAATGAGCTCAGTTTGGGAAACACAAATTCTTTATTGGTTCTTTCCAACGCAATTTCTCTGTGATTTCCAACATCATCTTCTTGACTGATCTCTTCATCTTCCTCACCTATAACTCCATGCATTTCGTCGCAACAACCAATTACTAGTACCTCAAGGCTTACAAGCATGTTAGCCACACAAGGAGGATAAAACAAACATTGTAATAATCTGCAATGCCATACTTTCAGATTCCTTAAGTTCCGGAAAACTTGAACCCCTGTAGGGAAATTCCTCCAAATGTGAGTTAATCCTGAGGATCTTAATGTCAGGGACTCTAGTTTGGGAAGAATTGCAAGTTCCTCATGGGATTGCCTAGGAACTTTCAGCCCCTCAAATTCAAAGAGTGATTTCATCTTGTCACATCCATGAGCTTCAAGTCTCTGCAGATTTTGTAATATTATCACTCCATCAGCTTTGGCAATCCATCGAACCTGACAGTCCTCCAGCCGGAAAAATTTCAAGTTCTCCAGAGACTGACTTGGCATTTCACCTCCTATTATTTGTTGCACGTCACTCGTGTTCGGTCCAAACTCGAGTTCTTCCAAGCTAGGAAGTGAAACCTGGAAAATTTGGTAATTGTCACGTAAAGCTTATGTGGATTGCAAAATGCAACTAAAACATGCATGGGATATCAAATATGTTTGTGTATGTATGTACATTTGTAGTCACCATTGATATTCATTATACATACGTGTGTGTATATATGTATGTGCTGTCCGTGTGTGGTGTGTGTGCCAAAAACCCATCAAAATTTGTCCATTATCGCTGGCTGGGTCTAGATTTAGTTTTCTAGCGATTTATGTCATTAATCTAAGTTCATCTCAAAGCTTGAAATGTGTGTATAAACATTGTTTTTGTATACTCTAAGAAACTCCAAGTATGAATCAAATGTATTTCAAAACTTCGATTAAAGTTTTAATTAGTTGAATCATTGTAAATGACTTGAAGGAAAGGTGAATTTACCAAGAGGGCTTATCCTTGCTATCGATAGGATATTGATATTCACCATGATTTGGCTCTTACTAGCACTAAACGATTCTACACAAAGCATATTTTTAGCAAACTCATTCAAGTGCTAGAATATGCCTAATGAAACAATTTTGAGTTGTTAAATTAACAGGTTCTGAGATAAAGTGCTTGATTGACAGAAAAGAAGTATACAGAGTATATCATATAATTATACACAGAGAGAGAGAGAGAGAGAGAGAGAGAGAGAGAGAGAGAACCTGGTGGAAAAAAGCATCAGCTGAATCATCTTTGGTGCCAAAACCCGTTACGGTGGTGTGTTTATGGACTAAAACTTTGAGTTGGGGTAGCTCAAGCACTTCCTTCTTCTTACTTTCTTCCCTCATAACAATATTCACCAACTCCTTGCAGTTTTCTGTCGTTAAACTTCGGAGTTTCACCAGACATTTCAATATTGATTGTGAGAATAGAACTGTAATTTGATCACAATAGGTGACCTCAATAACACTGAGGTTGCAAAGCGATGGAGGTTCAATTGTTCCCATCCACAAGTACTTTATTGTATCTACAGTTTGGAGTTTCACCTCTTGAAGTTGACTGAAGCACCGAGGTGGAAGATTTCCATGACATATTTCTTGCAAACTGCATTCCACAATATTCATAAAAACCAAATCTCCAAAAACATGTGGAGCAACTAGGTTGGTGGTGGAGTCAACAAGGCATTGGCATACTCCAGACACTAGTTGAAGCCTTTTCAAATTGGCAAGTCCATCTTTATCCAAGTCACTCACAAGATTCCTCAAGCTTGACACATCATAAAGGTCCAAAGTGAGAGTCTCAGCTCTCTTGACAATTCTGGTAACTGCAGGATCCAATGCTTGTTTTAACTGTTCATCCTGAGACAAATGAAGTTCGAAAGTCCTCCCAAATTGAAAGTCCCTACTGAGATCTCTCCAGCCCATATTATAAGCAGCTCCTTCAATGAGGAATCTTGACAACCTCTGAGCGGGAAATCCATGCAATAATTGGAGTAGGAGGTTAAGGTCATATACATGAATTTGGAGGCATTCAAGGTTGGAGAGTGATATGATCTCTTTAATGCATTCTCTTTCTTCTTCTTTATCTCTCCCCAGGTGCAGATGATAATCAGGTGCCAAATACAATTCTTCTAGTTTCTTCAAGCTTGACAGGATACCACGAGGCAAAGGTTGGAGGCTACGTCTAACCCTCAAGTCCAACAACTTTAAGTTACTCATCTGAGCAATTTTCCTTGGAAACTGATCGTCTTCAAGTGCAGACTGGAAGAAGCTCAAAATTTCCAATTGCGTCATATACCCAACCATTGATGAAGTTCCCGTGCGCAATGTGCAACCATCCAGGCACAGTGTGCAAATGCTCGTTAAATTTGGGCAGGCCATAATATTGTAAATTCAATGTATGCGTTGTTAATTTCCATGACCCTCAGAACTTCCATTCCCACGAAAGAATCTATTGATAGGTACAAAGTGTCTGATTGGAATACCAAACGCAACAGCTTAAGCCATGGACTCTTCTTGCCAAATGGAAGTAGTTGAACTCTGTAATCTTTCACTGTTAGTGAAATGGCTGCGTAAGGATGCCGTTCTTCAACTCTAGCATTCCTTACCAAAAATACATGCTCGCCTTTTGATGCAATTGACAAGCAAACATCTCGTACGACATTGTGCAATTTTACAAAGTCTTCTTGTTCGCCATCACTACTTACCAACAAATAGTACTTTTTGAGCTCATTGATAAGCATGTGTACTCTGTCTCTTACATCTCCCAATGTCTCTCTATCGTGAAACAATTGTAACCCTTTCCCATACCTAACCAAACGTTCAAGTGGAATACTATAATCTTCGGGAAACAAACTGCAAAGCAAAAGTAACGACTTAGCTTCAGCACTTTCCAAATGATCATAGCTCCACATAATGCTTGAAAACACCAAATCTTGAACTCCTCCTATGTCTCTCATTGTGTACTTCTTTAGCTGTCGAAGGGCAATATTCCAGGATTCTGGTGTTGTGTGTTTACTTTTGAATGCCTTGGCAACAACAACGATTGCAAGAGGTAAACCTTTGCATTCGTCTGCAACCTGGTTTGGAACATCACTCAAAGTGGAATCATCAGAAATTCCGACGACCTCTTTAAAAAGATGCCGAGCTTCTTCCTTTGGCAAGGCATCGACCTCAAAAATTTTAGCCCCCATTCTACTACAAACATGAGAGAGGCGAGATGTCAATATAACTTTCAAGCCCTTGCATTCACCTCTAACAGGAATTCCTAGACTCTTAAAATCAACTTCTTCCCGAACATCATCCAATATAACAAGAATTCTCTTTTCACCTTTGCTTAATCTCGTATACATTCGTTCAGCTTTCGCGTGATCAGTTTCCTCAGAAATTTTCAATCCTAACTGCTCGGCAAGTTGGTCTTGAACAGTTCTTGTGTTTGGAATTTGAGACAAATTTGCTTTGGCAACTTCATCAAACAACTTTTCAAACTTAACCTGGTCTGCGATTTGCTCTACCAAAAAAGTCTTGCCCACACCAGGCATACCACAAATCGCGACTAGGCTTGTTTTATCTTCCATTAGAGCTTCTATCACTTCCTTCTTCTTTGACATCCGACTAACTAGGCCTTCTTTAGAGGATTGGGTCTGTTCACTAAAAGTCATCTTCCCTAATGGAGATATGTACCCAACTTGATCAAACTTCCCCTCTCCTATAAGTTTCTGAGCAACATCTGTTTTTTTTGCAGCACGTCGGCCTAGCAAATAACATGACTTCAAATTTGGAAGCCTAACGATATTAAAGCAATTCACCTCAACACTCTCTACCCTGAGAAATAGTATATGCCTCTTTCTTTAGATCATCTACATTTTTCATCCAATCAGTAACAGTTGGTTTAATTTTTTCAGCATTATTTTCTGCTGCATCTATCAATCGCTGAACTTCAGCTTGTTGCAGCCCAAGTCCGTTGATCTCATTGCTCAGAGTTTGAACGTTGCTCTTGTAGAAAATTAAATATTTGAATTGGCGCAAAATTGGGTTAACACACTTCTCTACAAATGGCCCCACAATGGAAAGAGCAATATCTTGGATGGCCATTACTGCAATAGTTCATGCTCAAATGCCTATAACTATGTTATTTGGGAAAAAAGGGATCTAATAAAATGCATGAAAAACAAGAAAAAACTTCATGGATATACAAATGAGGTAATAAACAATGCATAAGATCCAAAAGAAAAATGTTAGGCCGTTGGACTAAGTTTAATGAAATGTGTTTGGGAAAAGCAAAACGTAAGGTATACTTGGTACTATTTAAATTGTTCTCTCTGATGTACCTTTAATCTTGTAGTACCAAGGTTACCATTGATAACTTTGCTATTTTTTCGGACAAAACTGCATCTCTCTCGGCTGCCTCGCTAGGGTAGCCGCCCATGGCTGTTCTTCAGCCCCCGGAAGAGGGGGCTTCACCAACAAAGAAGAAATCTTTCTCCCAACTATTCACACAACCAGATACATCTCCAATTCAGATTCGGCAAAACACCACATACAAGGGTGAAGCGGCTGTGGTTTTCTCCAGGGAAGAGGCGGACAGATTGGCAGCACCATACCGCCTGGCTTTGGTGGGTAAGTTCTCCCATGGCAGACCACCATTGGAAGACATCAGAAAATTCTTCATGTCACTAAATCTCAGAGACCAGGTTTCTGTGGGACTACTGGACTACCGTCACGTCCTCCTCAAGTGTGCAGCAGAAGCAGACTTCAACCGCATCTGGACACGAGGGCTATGGCAGCTTGGTAAGTACCCTATGAGGGTGTTTCGTTGGACCAGAGAATTTCATGTTCATCGTGAATCTTCGCTAGCTCCGGTGTGGGTCTCCTTACCGGCACTGCCGATACATTACCATGATAAGCATTCGTTGTTCTCCATTCTAAACCCAGTAGGAACACCTCTTTTTGTGGACTCAGCCACGGCATCGAACAAGGCCAAGTGTAGCTAGAGCTTGTGTAGAGGTTGATCTGCTGAAACCGATATGTTCACGGGTGTGGGTAGCTGTGGCAGGGGAACAAGGCTTCTGGCAGAAGGTTGCGGTGGATGATCTGCCAAAATATTGTTCCACCTGCTGGCGGCTGGGGCATGCGGTGGACGAATGCAAAAAACCTGCGGAGGACCTGGGTACGATGGCACAAAGGAATGCACGAGAGTATAAGCAGGTGGAGCAGGGAACGGCGTTGGAAGGAAAAACAAGGGCAGCAATTGCGGTGGAGCAGAATACGCAAGTGGAGAAACAGCAAGCAGTATTGGCAGTTGACGTACGGGACGCAGGAGCTGGTGCCATATCTGCCCGGGACAGTGCTGCGCGATGTCTGGGTGCGGAGGTGCGGCAGCAAGTGATGGTTACTGACGCAAGAGACGGTGGGCAGGTGTTGGGGACCCAACGTGCAGCAGATATTTTTGCTGCAACAATGCAGACAGCGATGGCAGATGATGATCCTAACTGTGGGCAGACGTTAGGAGTCCAAAAGGCAGCAGAGGCTGTTGCCGCACCTGGGGCATCAGGGAATGCAGTAACAGTCACCGCTCCAGCATCTGGGTTGACAGAATCTGCTGCCGCAACTGGAGTAAGTGAGGATCGAGCAACAATGGGGACGGTGGATGTTGCAGCTGCTAATTTGGCAGTGGTGGAGTTGGTTCCAAATGGGGGAAGAGAGCAGGCAGCGGAACTTGGAGAGAAGAGGGCGATGGACACCAGCGGCACTAGCAGCAACTCTGCTCCAAAGGACTTGAACGAAGCAGTTGCGGGTATCCCAAGTGAGCCGCAATGGCAGGAGCAAGATATAGGGGATGGGGCTATGGTGCCAGCTGAACAAGGGTCTTTAAGTGCAGCTGAGGAGGAGGACTTAATCGGCGCTGCACATCCGGTATCCGCCATAATGGTGGAGCTCAACATCGATCAAGCCGACGTACTGGACCAACGGGATAGGCGAACAAGGAAAAAAGGCGCTCGGGCTCAATTCCCATCAGATAGGCAACTGCGGTCATCGGTAACATTATCTCAAAACTCTTTCCAACCTTTATCCCATGATTAGTGGGCTATTTTGGAATATTAGAGGGGCCTCCAAACCCCCCAACCTGCGTCGTCTGATTAAGCTAGTTCGTTTGCATAACTTGAAATTTGTTGCTATTTGTGAACCGAAGCTAGCAATATCCCAAATAGATTCTATTAAAATGCGGTTACCATTTGATTCTGTAGTGGTTAACTTGTCTGCAGACATATGGGTGCTGTTTAGTGCTCCGATTGCATGTACTATAATAGGTAATTCTTCACAGCACATTACGTTACTGGTGCATCACCCGTGGCTACCAAGGTCGCTGTGCTTCTCGTTTGTGCATGCCCGGTGCACGATGGAGGAGCGGCGAATTTTATGGCAAGACCTGTTGACTGACAAACCCACATCACTTCCGTGGTGTGTCTGTGGTGATTTTAATGTGATCATAGACCCTCACGAGAAGCGAGGGGGGAGACCATTTGCTAGAGCAGAGGGTATGGAGCTACTGTCATTCATGGAGGAGGCGGAGGTCTTTGACGCGGGATTCTCTGGATCCAGCTACACGTGGTGTAATAATCGGAGAGGCCGCGAACGAATTTGGAAGCGTCTAGACAGGCTACTAATTAATGGAGCTTTCTCAGATGCCGTTTCATCTGTGTCAGTAGCCCATCTGGCTAGACATCCGTCAGATCATGCCCCGCTGAGGATTGGTTTGGCATCACGCATGGATAACAAGCCTAGGCCGTTCCGCTTTTTGAATCTCTGGACAGACAGAAAGGATCTGCTGGAGGTTATTCGAAATGCATGGCAGTTAGAGTGTACGGGTTCCCCCCTACGGAAGTTATGTTCCAAATTAGTAAAGGCCCGACGGGTGATACAGGAGTGGAATAAGGAGGCTTTTGGAAATATTTTTATTGCTGTTCATAGGGCAGAATCGGACTTGTTAGCAGCGGAAAATCGAGTGGAGGAGGATGAATCGGGGGATGCTCAAGTTGAGCTGCAAAAGGCTCAAGCAAAATTGCGGCTGGCGTTGTCCAACGAAGAGCGATTTTGGAGTCAAAAGGCTCGCGTCAAATGGCTCCGGCACGGGGATAGGAACTCTAAGTATTTTCATGCTACCGTACAGCAACGAAGGGTGCAAGGGGCGATTCATAGGATGCAGAATGAGAGTGGAGCATGGGTTGAGGACGATGAGGGGATTGCCTCCATGGCAGTCCGGTATTTCTCGGAGCTGTTCTCGGAGCCAGGAGGGGCATCAGGGGACTTATTGCACCTGATTCCGCGTATTGTCACGGGGGATGATAATGAGACACTTGAAACATGTCCGTCCCTTGAGGAGGTGAAAAGAGTGATCTTTGCTATGGATGGGGACAGTTCGGCAGGCCCAGACGGCTTTACAGGTAAGTTTTTCACTTTTGCATGGGAGGTTATTGCACATGATGTCTATCAAGCAGTGCTGAGTTTTTTCTGTGGGGCGGAGCTGCCTAGATTTATTACTTCTACATCTATTGTTCTAATCCCGAAGGTATCAAATCCTCAGGACTTTTCGAAATATCGGCCTATTAGCCTTTGCAATTTTATTAATAAAGTGTTATCTAGAATTTTGGCGGATAGGCTTGCGGGGATATTGCCAAAACTGGTGTCATCGCAACAGACGGGTTTTGTCAAGGGTAGGAATATAACTGAGAACTATCTACTGGCCCAGGAGTTGATGTCGGGTTTTAGACACCGGGCTAGAGGGGGAAATGTAATTTTCAAGTTAGACATGGCTAAAGCGTATGACAGAGTCTCGTGGGGTTTCACTGTCGGTGTCTTGCGCAAATTTGGGTTTGGGGAACGATTCATTGACATGGTCTGGAGGTTGGTCTCAAACGTGTGGTTTTCAGTGATTATTAATGGGGCATCACATGGGTTTTTTAAATCTAGTAGAGGTATCCGTCAGGGAGACCCTTTGTCTCCGGCTTTATTCGTTATTGGAGCGGAGGTATTGTCAAGGGGGCTGAACAGTCTCGCAGCTCAATCTGGCTTTTTGGGTTACACAGTACCCAGGGGATGTCCCCCTGTGACACACCTGGCGTTTGCCGACGATGTTCTGGTCTTTGCGAATGGCTCGGCTACATCCTTGAAGAAAGTCATGCAGATTTTAGAGCAGTACCAGCAAGCTTCTGGCCAGCTGGTGAATGTCCAGAAGTGTAGTTACTTAGTTCACCCATCTATGTCACCATCGCGCCGGAGGGTAATAGAGCGGATAACGGGATTCTCCCGCCAGCAGTTCCCCGTTCGATATCTAGGTTTCCCTCTATATCTGGGAAGGTGCAAATCGGCCTATTATGGGGAGATGTGTCATAAGATTGCCGCCCGAATTATATCATGGAAGTCGAAACTATTATCCCCAGGAGGGAGGCTGGTGTTGATCAAGCACGTCCTAACATCCATGCCCATTCATCTCTTATCTGCTGCAGTGGTCCCTGGTGTAGTATTTAAAAGCATTGAGAAGCTGTGTTCCAATTTCTTGTGGGGCTCATCGCACGAGCAAGTGAAGCACCACTGGATCCGGTGGTCCAATCTATGTTATCCGGTGGAAGAGGGGGGGTGGGGTTTCGGCAAGTGAGGGAGGTGTACAACGCATTCTCGTGTAAGTTATGGTGGTGTTTGCGCACAGGATCATCTTTGTGGTCTCAGTTCATGCGGGCAAAGTATTGTAACGGGATCCACCCCTGTCAAGCAACCATCGCTCCGTCGGCGTCGGCAACGTGGCGCCGTATGGTAAGTGTGAGCCGGCATGTAGAATTATCTATATTATGGTTGGTGAATGAGGGGGAGTGCAGTTTCTGGTACGATAACTGGTTGGGGAGTGGGGCACTTTTCCTTACAGTGGCAGATACGCCGCATGTGTCCTTTGCGGAATTGGTGTGCAATGGGAGCTGGAATATCTATCGGCTGACACAAATATTACCGCCGGAGTGTGTTGCTAATGTGGTACGGCTCCCGGTGCCTCGCAGGGGGTTCCCTGACGAAGCTGTTTGGATGCCTACGACGTCAGGGAAATTTTCTTTAGCATCGGCCTACCAAGAGGTCCGCCAGGTTCAGAATAACTCAATGGCTTTCTCCCGTATCTGGCAATCTAGCATTCCATTGAAAATCTCCTTTTTCATGCACCGAATGCTACTGAGAAGATTGCCCCTAGATGACATTCTGGGACGGATGGGGTTTCAGTTACTGTCCAAATGTTTCTGCTGTGTGCCTGCCACAGGAGAGGAACTTGAGCATGTCTTTTCCACGGGACAACTGGCCTCCCAGGTCTGGAGTTACTTCCAAAACATGTGCGATGTAGTCGTCCAGGGCTCCGAAGTACATGCACGTTTGATTACGTGGTGGCTTTCCCCGGCGTTGTCTCGGCAGCAGAGGTTTGTGTTGGATGTGCTCCCTAGTCTCATTTGCTGGAATATTTGGAAGGCCAGGAATAGAGCGGTCTTTGATGGTATCCAGCCGCAAGGCCAAGGTATTTGTAATATGGTCGCTCAGGATGTCAAAGCTGCGTTTGAGATTCGGTTTCAGAAGGAGTTGGGTATGCTGACTTTCCCCCAATTTTATGAGAAGATCTCTTACCCATCCTATGTTTACAATATCAGCGTTGTCCGATGGAAGGGGGGAGGCCAAGGGGTGCTGACACTCAATACCGATGGATGCTCTAAGGGGAATCCGGGTGTGTGTGGAGGAGGGGGGGTGGTCAGGGATTCGAATGGGCATGCTGTGTTTGCGTTCTCGGCGTTCCTTGGAGAGGGCACGAGTCTACGAGCAGAGGCATTGGCTGCCTTGGTTGGCATCCGATTATGTCGTGCGAAGGGAGTTGAACGTCTGGCTATACAAGCTGATTCATTACTGTTGATTGGGATATTACAAGGGCGGCTACATTGCCCCTGGCACATTAAGAGAGAGGTGCAGCAAATATTGAGCCTGGCGGGGGACCGTCCTATTTTCATGCACTGTTATAGGGAATCGAACAAGGTTGCTGACATCTTGTCCAATGAGGGGGTTTCTCACCCGCTAGAAGAGGTTAGGATTTATGACAGTTGGTACACGATTCCGATGCTGGCCAGGGGGGAAATTAGGCTTAACAGATTAGGAGTGCCTTCCATTAGAAGAATAAAGGGAACTAGGGATTTGGTGTGAAACACATGGGCATTGCCCTGTAAGCGACGTAGAAGATAATATTCATTGCTGGCTCAAAAAAAAAAAAAAAAAAAAAAAACATCTTGGGGTCATTAAAGCAGCTATACATTTTGATAGTAGGGAATTTTCTTTTGTTCGTATGGAAGTTGAAAGGGTGTAGCTTTTGTTATTTCTAGATTGCATTAGATCTTTGTAACGTGGCTTTTTATTAATAAAATGGGGGCTAGCATCCCCACCCCCGGGACGGGGTTTGCCAAAAAAAAAAAAAAAAATCTTGTAGTACCTATATATAGAGGTACATTGACACCCTTTGGGATGACATTTTGTATTAAAAAAAAAAAAAAAAAATTGTTCTCACCAACAAATATGTTTTGCATATTTTGTTTTCAATTTATGTAAAACTAGTTTAGAAAATACGTGATGTAGAGTATGGTACTTTCACAGGTTTGACAAAAAAATAAATCTTAATATGCTTAACAACTGATGAAATTTTGTGAAGATTGAAATCTTAGGGACAAAAATACCATTGTAGCAAATATGTTAGTCTTTGTAAAAAAAAAAAAAAAAGTGTCTGAAAAGAAAACTGGAAAGGCTATTTTGATAAATATATTAATGCTTATATAAATGGTTTTAGGAGGATTATTAAGCTCAAACTGCCAAATTCTTTTACTTATTTTCTCAGAGTGCTGAAACTGTAAAAATCACTTTAAAACATTTCGAGTCTTATGAGTAAATGATTATTAATTTATGAGAATCTTAATGTTAATGGAATTATGATGAACATGAGATAGCTCAAGAAATTTACAAGTCCTAAGAAGAAAATCCTGAAGCTAAACATAAAGCAATGAGTTAAAAATATCATTATAGGAAAAGTGCAAGTAAAATCACTGTAGCCCTAGAATTTAGAAATGCTTTAGGGCTATTAGACATGAAAATGAAATTGAATTATCTGATACAAGTAAAAAATTAATAGTGAATTCTTTTAGTCTAATCTCCAAGTACACATTGCAGAAATGATGCTTGGTAAAAGTGGTAAATATTATATTGGAAACTAACTACTAGTTGCTTTCTCGCAGTCGCAGCATATTGTAAAAACAATAGAAAAGCTCTTCATGAATGTACATCACAAATATGGTGTGTAATTTTTTCATAACTCCTAGATCGCAAGACTACTCCTCAAAAAACTCTCGTTGCAATTTTTCATGATCTTAATTTCTTATAAAGAGTTAAATTATGTTCATCATTGTATTGGTTGGTTTGCATTTATTTGAATGTTATAAAATAACTAGCAAGCTATAAAAATTTTGATGTATAAAGACATAAGATAAAAGATCCAGCGATCAAGAGAGAACTTTTAAAATTCTACCAATTGTCAGATTTACGGTTGGAATGGTGACACCCTGGCAATTAGGGATGGAAACTGTGTGAAGAGAGGAGGCAGAGTTATTTTAAAAAAAAGGTTAATTACATTTACAAATCTTGAGATTTTGCTAAATAACAGTCGTCTCAACCCTTGACTGTACAAATGCATTTGATGTTCGGCAAAATATATTGTGCAAGCCAAAGATGCCCTTACAAAGGCACGTGCGGTCACCTGCCTATTTTTGGTTTTGCAAATACCCTTTTGGCATCTTTTACACACAAAAATGTGTCAAAATGCCTTTGGAGTTCAAGAATATCGATCATCTCTCTCAATCCCAGTGTTCAACACAGGCAGTTAAAAAAAATGACAGATTGAACCCCATATTAAATCTACAGATTGAAAGTGGAATTTCTACAAACTTCCTTTCTTCAATCAACCCTCATTTGTCTAGATCTTAGTTCACAATTTTATACAAAAAAAAAATGATTGCCTAAATTACACAAAGCAAAAATCACTTCGTCGTATTCCCAATTAAATTTCCTTCCAAAATATTATAAACTTCAAAAGTATGTACATCTGATTGCATGCAAAAGTCAAATGATCAAAACAAAAAGAAAATTATGAGGTATAGAACCTGAATAGTAGTGGAGGAAAAAAAAATCTTCAATGCAACAAGGACTAAAAATTTACCTGTAGAGTATTATTTGTTCGATGCACAAATCTGTAAGAGAAAAATCAAACACAAGAGCATAGACATTTAAAATAAAAAATTAGACATCACGAATAGAAGAAAATCTAAAGAATCATAATAAAGCATGAATTTCTGGGCATGTAAAGTAGATCTTATATTGGAGTGAAAGTAGAAGGGAAAAGTAAGATATAAGAACTCTAAGATAAAATCAAGAAATCAGCTTTGGTCGTCAGAAAGTCTACTATGATTGAGACTTTCATTTGCAGGATGCTAGGAACTAAGAAATTTAGTGGGTTTTTTGAAAAAAAAAAAAATTGGCAGGCCTTAATATGCATTAACTGCTATAAAAATTCTTTTTGTATCGTTAAAAAAAACTGATAAGCATTTTGTCCTTTTACATTCCCGAAACAAAACATTTTCCATGCAAAGGGTCAAAAACACTAATTTAGAAAAATGCCTACATACCCAACTAGTACATTGTGCTCCAAAAGACTCAAATGCAGTTGCAAAGTCAGGGTATGCATGTGTAGGAAATTGTTATTGATAAGAGTATATTTTACGTATTTTTAGTGTGTTTTATTAGTTAGTTTTGGTGTGTTTTATTTAATTTTATAAATAATTAACTAAGATTCTAGTGAAAATATGCATTTTGTGGTTTAAAGTATGAAAATTGCATTTCTATGGATTTTTATGATAAAAATTTCATATTTTACAGGTTTATTGATTCAATCATCAAATGGAGTGCATTGAGAATATAATTTGATGATTGATGATAAATTAAAGTGATAAAAATAGAATATGAAGTGTGAAAGAAGAAATGCAATTAAAGTCAAAAGGAAGCAAGATGTTCAGCTTTGACACGTTTTTGTATTTTGGCTATATTTTGAGCTACATACATTCGATTGAGATGATTCTTGAACCATTTTTGAAGCTAAGAGACAGATCTACATTTGGTATGAAGACATCAAAGTCCAATTCAGCTGTTTTCCTGGTCAAAATGTCGAAATACAGAAGTAAAAGTCTGCTGCTAAGAGCTGAAAACGCGGAATTGACCAGTCAGTGATATTTTTATCATATCTTGGTCTTCAGACTTCCAAATTGGATGATTCTTGAAGAATTGGACAGCTATTTCAAAGGATTACAACTTCTATGTTTTGCACAAGAGCCAATTCAGCCATCATCATAGAGAAACTAGCAGTTGAAGTAGCCAGATTCTGGTCAGAAATAGCTGCTCTCCACTGGTACAACCTGTTTTCTCCTTCAATAATTCACAGCTATGGATGAACGTATGAAAACCAATTAGCAGCTGTAAAAAGGATGTTTCAAGCCTCATTTCTTGACTGCATTCATCTATATATAACCATGGACTTGCAAGATTCAATATAACTTGGGAGAAGGCTAGAGAAACCCACCAGAAATGTAGTTTTCACTAGAGTTTTCTTGGTTCATTAGTATAGTATAGGTAGAGTAGTTTATCCATCTTATATTTGTAGTTAGATTTGGATGAAGATTGGAGGAGTAAAGATGAAGAGGTTGATCTCATGTGACAAGGGTGATATCTCTTCTACTATTTTCTCTCTTGTATTGGATTTCATGTTTAATTATAATACAAGTTGGCTTTGTGTTTTTATTATGTTTAGTTAAAGTTTATGTCTAGAGTTATGGTTGAACTTGCTATATTTTGTTTGTGATGTTTACTTGGCTACTTGGTGATATTATTTTGAGCAAGTTATTTATCACTTTTGGTTATCTAATCATGATTAATTGGCCATTAATTATGATAATCTTAAGGTGTTAAGTTTGCAATGAAAATTGGAATTTAACACTAGTTCAAAGAAGTGATAAGCGTAGGGAGTACACTCACGAAAGTAGAGGTGCACCTATGTGGCTTAAGTGACTTGTTTCATGTAATTTCGTAGAAGAAATGAACTTGTAGTTAATTTCATAACCACGAGAGTAGGTATGGCTTAATTACAAGTATAGTTGATTCACTACGTAAATAGGTTTCACATACATTAGGAAATTACTCCATAACTAGTCAAGATAATAGCATTCACTTAACCGGTAATCTCATTTGCAAGAGTAGTAAGGAATTCCATATCTCTAGGAGTTTTCTAGTGTTATTTTCATAAATTTTATATTTGTGGTAGTCTAAATAATAAAGGAGTTTGAAAAAATCGGTAATTGCATTCTTCCCTGTGGGATCGACCCTTAATACCCTATACTCGCTCACGATTCGTATACTTGCGATAAATCGCGTGTGGGGTATTTAGAAATTTATAAATGTAAAACTTGATTGGGATGAGTTTAATATTATATGTATACCCCGCGCACGTCAAGTTTTTGGCGCCGTTGCCGGGGAAGATTTGGCAATATCGGTGTGAAGAGCAACTTTATTAGTTTAAACATTTCATTAGTTATATTGTGAATGTTATTTTCTGTTATTTTTGTGTTTTATGTGTGTATGTGTTTCATTACCTATTTTTCTTACTAATTTTACTTTTGAGGTTGTTTAAAAGTAATTTTAGGTGATGAGAGGGGTAGGTCAATTTGGAGGACAATGCTTGAGAAATGAAAGTTTGGCAATGGATGGTTACCAAGTGCAAAACTCCTTCAACAGAGATAACCAAGAATTTACTGAATGTATGTCTTTTGAAGATGGTTTAAGGTGCTTAAAGACTAAATTTGATGTTATGATGTTACAAGTTCAAATGGATACAATTATGCATGAAATTGAGCAAGGGAGGAAGGTTAATACTTTTAATTCTTATCATGGAATTTGTGACTTGTGTGGAGGTTATCATGCTTCTAATACATGTAGACAGGTACAAAATGTGGATTATTATGATGAATTAGAGCATTACAATCCTTGTTTTGATCGATATAATGCTAATTGGAGCAATTCTCCTGCTTATGGTTGGGATGATCAATGTACTTATAGTGATTATTCATATTTTTATGATTACCAACCTGCAAGTGTCCAATATGAATCAAAACCATCTTGGAAGTTGGCAATAGAGAAGTTAGCTAATACACCTCTACCTTGGGAGTTAGAAAGTGAACCATTAGCTAATGATTCTAATGCATCTTGGGAGCTAGCTGTAGAAAATTTTTCTAATCAATTTGATTCAGCAATAGAAAAGCTAGCAAATGCAACTTTCGACCGTTTTGATAAGATTGAGGAAAGAATAGATGAATTAACTTCTCACTTTGGTAGAATACATGAGCAATTGAGTGCATTGAGTGAAGTTATTTCCTCTAATAATGTGCAAAATGACCCTATTATGAATGGTGGGAATGTTGTAAGTGAAAATGGATTATATTTTGATCAAAATCATGAATCTAATTTGTGTTTCAATGAGGAAATGTCCATTTCACAAGATAGTACCTTTGGAGCTAACATTGAACCTCAAGAGGTGAGCCTTAACGATTCATTTTTCACCCCTCTTGAGGAATGTGTTGATTGTATAGGTTTTAAAGGTATTATAGCCCAAGAAAGCTATGTAGATGTTCCTTTGGTGTGTACTCAAGTGGTGCATGTTCAAGGTAATATTTATGACTCACTCGAGATAGATAAACTTCTTCCACCTCTCATATCATTTGAACATGTGGCTTTTCCTATTAAGCCATCTTTTAATGATCCACCACGACCAAAATTGGTGGATTATTCATTAACAAAGCCTCCTTGAGAAATGAGGTGCAAAAGTCGAGCCAACGACTATAAACAAAAGCGCTTATTGGGAGGCAACCCAATGTTTTGGCTATTTATGTTATTTTGGGGTGATTTTATGTTTAAAGTATGAGTTTGAGTTATTTTATTATTTTTTATTTGCAGGTATCGGAAATGGAAGCAAAAGTGACCAAATGAGATTAATATTACTAATGGTTATCAAATGGAACTCATGAAGCATGGGAGAAAAATGGACAATGTATCTTGAAGCTTCATATTCAATTACAACAATAGGGGAGTATTATTTTCTTTATCTTGATTTTCCTTTTTACACATTGAGGACAATGTGCATGTTAAGTGTGGGGAGAAGAATTGAGATTATATACATTGTATGTGATTGACTTGTTGGTTGCAAATATTGGACTTGTGTTTAAATTCAAATTTTTTTCAAAATCTTGTCCAAATTTGTGAATTTGCCCCAAAAAGTTTCAATTTTTTTAATTTTATCCAAAGGGTTTACAAGTTTCATACCATTAGTAGTTCAAATTCCTTCTACATTTGAGATAAATATATGTGGTTTGGAAACTTCTTTTCTCATTTAATTTGGAAATGACTATTATGTGATTATAATTTGTGTACTTATAGGAAAATATATCTTGTAAAGTGGAGAAAATTATGCCTATTTTTTTGCATATTTATTGAAATTTCTTTTCTTTATTGGATTTTATAAGTTAAGTGATAAATATGGTTAATAAGTGCAATACTCTTCTCATGATTATTCTTTTGAGAAAATTATTTATTATGTTTGCTGTTAAAAAAAAAGAAAAAAAAAAGAAAATAAGATTTGTTCTACTCCAATGATTCTTGTACTTAGTAACCGGGAGTCTTCATCTACAAATGTCGACTTTCGCGTAAAACGGTATTCGAATTAAGAGTATGCAAAGCAATTTGAGTGTGTGAAGTGTTGAGTAACGGTGATCTTTATCTAAAAATGTCGATTATCGCGTCAAAAGACACTTTCACAACTTAAGTAATATTTAACTACACTATATGAATAAATCCCTCTTTAAATTGGAATAAGAAGATGATCATGAGTTTAGGAAGCATTTTATCGACCATATGAGTTACTTACTTGTAAGATTGGGTAAGGATGAAAAATTGATTTGAATTTGTTATAATGACGGTATAATTGGCTCTCCTTTACTTGATATTATGAGTACTTGAGATTAATTGAATAATTGCATAATGGTTGTTTACCTTGTTTTTGAGAAAATAAAGTGAAATGGTGCACATATGTTTATTTTCAAAAATTGAATCATTGTTGGTTTGTATTTTTTATTGCTTGAGGACAAGCAATGGTTCAAGTGTGGGGGCATTTGATAAGAGTATATTTTACGTATTTTTAGTGTGCTTTATTAGTCAGTTTTGGTGTGTTTTATTTAATTTTATAAATAATTAACTAAGATTCTAGTGAAAATATGCATTTTGTGGTTTGAAGTATGAAAATTGCATTTCTATGGATTTTTATGATAAAAATTTCATATTTTACAGGTTTATTGATTCAATCATCAAATGGAGTGCATTGAGAATATAATTTGATGATTGATGATAAATTAAAGTGATAAAAATAGAATATGAAGTGTGAAAGAAGAAATGCAATTAAAGTCAAAAGGAAGCAAGATGTTCAGCTTTGACACGTTTTTGTATTTTGGCTATATTTTGAGCTACATACATTCGATTGAGATGATTCTTGAACCATTTTTGAAGCTAAGAGACAGATCTACATTTGGTATGAAGACATCAAAGTCCAATTCAGCTGTTTTCCTGGTCAAAATGTCGAAATACAGAAGTAAAAGTCTGCTGCTAAGAGCTGAAAACGCGGAATTGACCAGTCAGTGATATTTTTATCATATCTTGGTCTTCAGACTTCCAAATTGGATGATTCTTGAAGAATTGGACAGCTATTTCAAAGGATTACAACTTCTATGTTTTGCACAAGAGCCAATTCAGCCATCATCATAGAGAAACTAGCAGTTGAAGTAGCCAGATTCTGGTCAGAAATAGCTGCTCTCCACTGGTACAACCTGTTTTCTCCTTCAATAATTCACAGCTATGGATGAACGTATGAAAACCAATTAGCAGCTGTAAAAAGGACGTTTCAAGCCTCATTTCTTGACTGCATTCATCTATATATAACCATGGACTTGCAAGATTCAATATAACTTGGGAGAAGGCTAGAGAAACTCACCAGAAATGTAGTTTTCACTAGAGTTTTCTTGGTTCATTAGTATAGTATAGGTAGAGTAGTTTATCCATCTTGTATTTGTAGTTAGATTTGGATGAAGATTGGAGGAGCAAAGATGAAGAGGTTGATCTCATGTGACAAGGGTGATATCTCTTCTACTATTTTCTCTCTTGTATTGGATTTCATGTTTAATTATAATACAAGTTGGCTTTGTATTTTTATTATGTTTAGTTAAAGTTTATGTCTAGAGTTATGGTTGAACTTGCTATATTTTGTTTGTGATGTTTACTTGGCTACTTGGTGATATTATTTTGAGCAAGTTATTTATCACTTTTGGTTATCTAATCATGATTAATTGGCCATTAATTATGATAATCTTAAGGTGTTAAGTTTGTAATGAAAATTGGAATTTAACACTAGTTCAAAGAAGTGATAAGCGTAGGGAGTACACTCACGAAAGTAGAGGTGCACCTATGTGGCTTAAGTGACTTGTTTCATGTAATTTCGTAGAAGAAATGAACTTGTAGTTAATTTCATAACTACGAGAGTAGGTATGTCTTAATTACAAGTATAGTTGATTCACTACGAAAGTAGGTTTCACATACATTAGGAAATTACTCCATAACTGGTCAAGATAATAGCATTCACTTAACCGGTAATCTCATTTGCAAGAGTAGTAAGGAATTCCATATCTCTAGGAGTTTTCTAGTGTTATTTTCATAAATTTTATATTTGTGGTAGTCTAAATAATAAAGGAGTTTGAAAAAATCGGTAATTGCATTCTTCCCTGTGGGATCGACCCTTAATACCCTATACTAGCTCACGATTCGTATACTTGCGATAAATCACGTGTGGGGTATTTAGAAATTTATAAATGTAAAACTTGATTGGGATGAGCTTAATATTATATGTATACCCCGTGCATGTCAGTTATTTGTGAATGCTAGGTCTTTTTGTTGGAAGCTTCTTCATCCAAGATATCCAATTGTAACTTGAAGAAAAATATTTTTAAATTAAAATTTTATATTAACATGTTCATTTTTGTCACTGAACTTTTTGACAAAATAATAGTAACACTTAACTTAAAGAAACATAATAAAAGAGCTATATATTTTGCAATAAATCAAAATTGGCATTAAAATATTAAATAAATATAAATACGCAATTCTCCATCTTCCTATTCTTACAATTTTAAGGGGAAAAAATATAAATTTTAGTATTCTCTAATCATATCTCAAAGTGCAAAAAGGAAGTAAAGAGTTAACATTACTAATTAGGTATAAATATTAGTTTGAAATGTTTAGGAAAAGAATCTCTAAAATATATGTTTTATTAATTTTCTTGTTCTACACATGAAAGAACACATAAATGTAGAATGAAATACTTAATTTTAAAATTTGACTGATCAATAATGAAAAATAAAATAAAATATTTAATTGAAAACCATGTTCAATTTAGCTAAGAGATTTTTTTTAAGACAATAACAAAATTTTAACAATGCAATACTAAAACAGTTAATAAGAAATAAGTTCAAAAATATTGAAAGATGAATAAAGGTTCAAAATTTTCATAAGCAAAAGCTAGGTGGGTTGGGGGGGGGGGGGAGCAATAGAATTTTGTCAAAATTTTAGGGGGAGAGGGAGGGGGTTGCAAAGGATAGATTTTAATAAAAATTACTAAATTTCCTAGGAGCTACAAGAAAATTTCAAACTTAGGGGGCAGTTAACCCCCACCCAAAGTCCCCCTATCCCCTCCGCCCTTGCTCAAATGACTCTCTCAAATTATTAAAAAGCTTTTTTTTTTTTTTAAAAAAAAGGAATTGAAATCCAGTGAATAATAGCCTAATGACCGCTTTATATGTATATATATATATGTATATGTAAATATTTACATACATATATATATGACCGCTTTATATATATATATATATATATATATATATATATATATAGAATCAATTTGGAGTGAATTGAAACTTGGGAAAAAAAAAATTTGCTTCCCTACCAAATCAATTCTCTGTCGAAATCTACTAGCAGAAAATTATCTTTTTCCTATACTCATATCCTTACTTTCCCAATGATATTCTCATGGCTTATAATAAAAAGTGTGTATGTACCTAGTGGTTATTATTGTGGTACGGATTGATATGAGCGTTCACATATTTTATCATGATCGGCATGAATTGATTGAAGTAGAAAAACTATTCTTTTGATCAAATCTACCTCTTTATAATGACTCATTACTAATGAAGTTTAACATAATTTCAAAAACCCTTCAGATTTTTGAAAATTTCACCTAGCACCCATCTAATTTTGAGCATTGCACTGACATCCCTATGGGGGTTTTGATAACTAATCTACCCCTATTAGAAAAAAAGTGGCTAAAAATGTTGAGAGTAAATTATGATAACAAATATTATTCCCAAATTATCCTTGGAATTGGAGCTCCCACAGGATGAGAAAGTGGAAACTGATCCCACATTTTTAGTAGATTAAGTCTCAACTGTTGAAGGCCAATATATGACCGTTGCTAGTCCAACATTCAGTTTAGGAACAAGATAAAGAGACTGGTGATGGACCCCGGAGTGGCAGCTGTGGTCACAAAGCAAGAATAAGAATTCCAAAAGCCAAAACAATCCTTACTTTTTTCTTTAAAGTGCAACTTCTTCCAATGGAGATCATTTTAGTACAAAAATAATAAAAAAAAGGGTAGAGATATGTTGCATAAGCACTTCCATTTGAAGAACTTGTTTCTCTAAGTGTATTAAAATAATTAGGGCCTTTTGATTATGACACTTTGTCACATTAGATTGAGAAGGGAGGTCAAAGTAATTTTCAGAATTAGAGGGGTATTAGATGAAAATGTTAGAAATCTTAAAGAAGGTCAATGAAATTATTTATTGTTAAAAACCTTTTCATTTTAATGTCAATGGCTAAGTAATCATGAAAACACATAAGTACTTTCCCATATGTGAGCATGCACCTATGTACACAAAACCTTAAAAAAAGTTCTTGGTTCTACATCGAAAGACCGGATATAATACAATTGTGCATGTACTCAAACCTAAACAAATCCATTAGTTTAAAAGAAAATGGTGAAAAATGTGGGATTTAAGAACTTCAACAGGCAAATCAATTAGTTTCTACTCATCAATTGATCAAAAGCATCCAAAAAAATTGAATCATTTTTATCGACCTAATAGGTTTAGAAGTGTGTAAAACAGTGTTGTGATGGCTTGATAGATGAACCAAATGAGAGATTGAAAGATAAAAACACAGACCTCTTTTTGTTTGGTTGATTGAAAACTTCCACACAGACTGTTGCAGAGAGATATTAGTGCAGTAGTGAGTAGGTAAAATGATGGACAACGAATTTGTAGGTGAGATGGTTAAGAAACTACAGTGAACATCTAGGCAATTTATAGGGGATGGATATGGTACCTTGCTTGTAGCTGGAAATGGGAATCCCGTTTTTGGTAAGTAGTTACTGCACTATATTTTATGTTCCTTGAATTAGTACCCATCACTTTTATGCTTTTCCCTGTCACTTTTACTGTTGCAAGGGAAATGAAGTTCCACAACGACTATTATGGAGACAAGTCAAGAATCAAAGCCTCAAAAAGTAATATTCAAAACACTGTGGTGAAGCAAAGAATGCTTTTGGCAATTTCGTTAGCCCCACAATCGCTAGATCTCATTCTGAAAAAGGAATGTTGAAGATGCAAAAGGCAAACTTGGAGTTAACATGTGAAAGACATTATCTTGCTTGTTATATTCATTGTTCAACATATCCACGTCTAATATGTAATTGTACCAAATTGGATTAAAACGTAATTGTGCCTGTCCCAAATCCCGTTTGTCCAACCCTCAGGTCAAAATTTTGTTTATGTTTAAGTATAGTTTAGATTTACAAAAATCCAATTCAAACCAATCTGATATTTTATGTGTTTGGATCTAAATTTTTAAACCTATATCATATTCATCCTTAAATTTTAAAGCTTAGTTACATTAAACATTAGTAATATAGTAGCAACGTCTTATAATGTTTTATTACCTAACAAAATTTTTTGTTAAGTAGTTGAGAAACTACAATAAGAATTAAGGCAAATTTATAGGGGAGAGAAGATGCTTTCTAGTATAACTGAGAAGAGGAATCCCATTATAACAGAACACTCTCATCCTGTGGCCTTTGGAAGGGTAATCATCACTTCTATCTTTTCTTATCACTCTTACTTTTCTACAGGGAATGATACGGGATCGGGATAGGTATGGTTGGCCTCAGGTGCGATTGGTACGATTGTTACTCTTTTTATAATTTTGTGTAAAATCACGTAACTTTGTTGTATCGATATCGATTTCAATAAAATTATTTGAATAATATCAAATCATGAAATAAAATAAAGTTAAGTGAATATACACTAAATCACAAAAAAAATATAGCAATTGCACCTAAACCCAATCGTACGTGCTCCAAATCTTTCCATAACTAAGTTTGTAATGCCCTAAGTCCACTAGACTAGTTAAATAATTTTTTAAATTGAAATCACGGATTCAAAATAGTTAATTCAAAATTATTAATAACCTGATGAGCCTTAGATTATATATCAACCCAATGGACCGGGGTTGTATATCGACACATTACCCCTCTCCCCATTGATGCGGGACTCTTGGTTGGGGCCGGGGGTATCACAAATTTAATGAATTTAATGGGTACAAGTCAAGAATCCGAAGCCTCAAAAAGAATAATCTCAAAACAATATCGCGGAGCAAGGAATGCTTCCGGCCAATTTCTTTAGCCCCACAGTCGCCAGATCTCATCCGACAAAAGATTGTTGAAGTTGACATTAGGGCCAAAAAAAAAAATAAATAAATAAAACCAATCTAGTGGAGCAAAGTATTCTTCTGCCCAATTTGTTAGCCCCACAATTGCTAGATCTCATTTCATAAAAGAAAATGAAGATGCAAAATAAAAATTTGAAGTTAACATGCGAAATTATTGAATATATTGTTCAAAAGCAACCATACCCCAGTCAAATAGGTGTTTATATTTTAATATAGATTTAATGGTTTAGTGTGTACTATTTGAAGGAAGTGCTCTGATATGTAGAACCAAACCAAGGAAGAAAAGAAGAGAATAAAGAAATTGAAGAAAAGATGAGAAATCAGGTTTCTACTAGTGGCGGAGCTATAGGATCTTTATCTAAGGGATGCAATAATTTTAGGTAAAACTTATAACATATGATTTGTGAACTTTTGGTGCAATTAGTGTTTATTATAAGATTAGTAGACATGAATCAATTTATTCAATATTGCAAAAATAAAATCAAAAATTTTTTTTATAGCTTCTTATTTATTATGAATTGTAGCTATTAAGTTATCTAGATAATAGTATAAAATTGTAGAATCATTAATATTACACATATCGGCAGATAATGTGTATACAATCAAACTGTCAAATGAATATTTGATTCACTTCTAATTCGTATAGTTGGACATATAAGTGAAATTCAATTTTAAGTAAAGACAATTTATTAGAATGAAACTAGAAAAAGCATCATGCTTTGTTTCAAACTTCCATCGTAGAAATGGTAAGGGAAATTGTGAAAAATTTTAATACTTTTGTGGGACAATTGTGGGTCTAGATCAAATTTTTTGAATATTCAAGGTGTGCAAGAATGGGCAAAATAAAAGAAGGGTAAATATTTTGTAGGTCATTTATAACTGTAGCTTCGCCTCTGGCGTCTACTGCGCTTGAAAAAGATTTCCTTCATTTTGTGGCGCCTGTTTGTCGAGGCAGACTACATTATCACGAAACAATCCATTGATCACTTGCCTGGGACCAAATTCAAGCTGTATGTTTACTGTTCAGAACCTCTTATCCATCTATGGTCAGGAGAAGTTGGTGCCATCATTGTTTCCGCCATCGAGTTTGTAAGTTGGCCTTGGCTGTAACACTTTACCATATCCAGAGAATGATTCACGATGTCCAATTTTGTTTGGCTACCTGCCGCAAGGTCGAAAAATGCAAGAGGAATTCGGAGCTTAGTCTTACAAATTTCACTTAATTGTTTAGTCGTAGTTGCTGTTTTGTTGTGTTTGTTTCATTGGTTGTCATTTCATTGTTTTGTACGACTGCCAATACAAGTTGATTCAATTGACAAGAATGGATCACTTTCTTATTAAAGATTATGTGTTTAAATTTCATTACCACCAATATGTGAGAGCTGTGTTAGTGGAACTTTTGTAAACGATTTATGATTTCGGAGGCATATCCTAATCCATGGTAGTAATCGAAATCGAACCTGTTCAAATTTATAGTTTCCAAAGAAAAAAAATTGCTTTGTACGACTATCACTTTGAACTCGTGGGGCTAGGTTTGCAGGTGATTTAGAAAAGCTATGTTTTATTTATTTATTTTTAAACACCCCATGGACCATGGCCTATTCCTACTGAAACTTTCCCCTGGATGTTATGATTTCTAAATTAAAAAAAAAAAGCTTGACAAACATTCTCCAAAATTTTCTTTTTTTTCCCTTCTTTCATATGGAAATTTACAGCTATCCGACTTGGGGGGGTTGGAGGCGCATATAGACACACACATAATTCTCTGTCTTCATGAAAAGTTGGACTTTGAAGAACAATTATGATTTGGTCAAGGAGTATGTTTTAATAAAACAATAAGATGCAAATCTTGTGTTTAACATGTTAATTTACTATTTCCTTGACACATAATCTCTATTTAAATGTAAAATTTCTATTTTTACACATGTTATGTACATAATTTCATTCGTCTAAAAAAATTTTATACACTAATTGTTGGATCATTAATCCAACGTTACACTTATATGTGAATAATTATGGGTTGCAAACTGTCAAATAAGGTTAAGTCCAATTAAAGTAATCAAATATAGTTTGGACTTAATGTATCTAATAGGATGTGAGCCTTTAATGTGCAGAGACTTAAGGACTCCTATTTATTTCTATGATGGGCTAAAATAGGGTTCCAAAAGGTAACAGGAATGTTACCTATAAATAGGGTTATGATCCCCACGCCACACGTATCATTCTATTTTTGTCGTATTTTCTAGTACCACAAAATATAACTCTTTCCTGATATCTCATCGTCAGGAAAGATACCAAAGAGATACTAAAGGGTTCTCTCAAGAATCGGCGAATACGTGTTGAACTGGAAGGCCACCCCAATACCCTTGGAGATTCATATATCAGTTTGTCGATATGAATTCAAGTACGCTTCCGCTATTTTACTGTTAATTTATTTCTTAATAATCGCCATATAGATTTTGGGTTTAATAGGTGATGGTTTTCACCAAAAGTTAAATTTAGATAACCACCCTAACAAGTGGTATCAGAGCTAAATATGGTTGATTACTGGGAAATAATTTGGATTTAAAAATTCATAATTTCTGAGTTTTTTTTTGTTCATATAGAACTATGATTAATTTTGGCTTTGCTTGCACGGCTAACAAGTTTTTGTTCCGTGGTTTTGCCCAAGTTAATATCGCTTCACGTTAATTGCCGATTATGAGAATTGTACAAAAGTAATCTAGTGGTTAGAATTGTACAATTCGGCAATTTAGAAAGGTACAAATTACTTTTGTTCCATGGGTTCCGTGGGTCACGTTACCAAATATGATAAAGAAAGGATGAATTCGTGGGTTCCACCACTATGATGGACAAGTCTTTGTAAGGCTTTCATGGTCATAATTATTCCATGGTTATGGTTTTTTGATTCACGAAAATTTTGGTCAAATACTATTCTGGTCATGATTGGTTGCATATGCTGTAGACTTATAGTCTAGTGCTCATGGCAGTAGTTAATTCATGAATTGTACTATCTATTGTTTTGGTTAACAATGAATCCAGGCATTCGGCTTTGTTTGAAACTATGACCAACTGGCATGTGTTTCAAAAAAAAATCAAGTTTACTTAGCCTAGTTAATTGTTTATTTTGTTTATATCGCTTGAATCCATTTATGGCTATGCCTTTGATTATAAAATTAGGACAATTAACTTGAATTTTTGACTTGTTTCCTTGTTTAAGAGCCAATATGTATATATTTATGTTAAAAAAATTAGGATTTCTTTAATTTTAATTTAAGTGAACCCTAATAAAGTTAATAAGACATTTAACTCCTATAAAGCCCATATATTATGGACTTCAAGAAAATTTGGGACTTAAATGATAAAATTGGTTCAATTATGGATATGGACTTTTAGTTCAATAAGTTTTGATCCAATTGATTGGTTTGACTAGATTTAACTAGTTTGACAATGTTTGACCACGTTTTGACTAGAATTGACCAAAGTTGACTTTGATCAATTTTTTTTTAATTTATATAATTTTAAATTTGAATATTTGTATGATTATATATATTTTGGAATAAATTAATTGAAATAATATGCCGTCAAAGTGACATCTATTATGAAAATTAATTTATTTTAAAATATAACTAGGTGGGTACTTGTAATTTTATGAATATTGATCGACCCAAAGGAAAGTCAATATTTAATAAAATTACATGTGTACTTGTGGTAATAAATACGTGATAATTATTTGAATTTTTACATGTGATTTATAAATTGGTCCAAAGAAAAATTTATTTTTTGACATGTTATTATTATCAGTATTTATTACTACACCAAGATATCACTTACAAGTTAATATTTTTGTCCAAAGATAAAATATTAATGGAACATCGGTATCTTGAGATGGCATTACCTTTATTTAAATTTATTATTGTTTTGGTTTATGTGAGTTAGTTTTAATTATATTATATTTTCTGTTCAGTTGCGAATGATCTTGCAAATATTTTTCTAACATCAATAATATCCCTATGCTGAATAGCACAAACTTCAAGTTCTAAAAAGAAAATCTCTTGATAGTATTTGAAATAATGGATCTCGACCTTGCATTAAGGGATGATTCTCCCCCACCTCTTACAGATCAGAGTACCTCTGATGAAAAGAGAAATAATGAGAGGTGAGAAAGATCGAATCGCTTGTGTCTGATGATCATTAAAAAGGCCGTTCCAAAAGCATTTAGAGGAACAATGTCAGAAATGACAGTAACCGCTAAAAAGTTCCTTCAGGATATTGAAAAAAGGTTTGTCAAGAATGAAAAAGTTGAAATTAGTACGCTCTTGACATGCTTAATTTCGATGAAATATAGTGGTAAAGATAATATCAGAGAGTACATTATGGAGATGTCTCATCTTGCTTCAAAATTGAATGCACTTAAATTGAAACTCTCCAAAAAGTTACTAGTGCATTTGATTTTAATATTTCTTCCTACACAGTTTAGTCAGTTCAAGGAGAGTTACAATTGTCAAAAAAAGATTTGGTCTCTCAATGAACTCATCTCACACTGTGTAGAGGAAGAGAAAAGGTTGAAACAAGATCAGACAGAAAGTACCATCTGGTATCAACCACTTATAATAAAAGTAAGGAATTTAAGAGAAAGAAAAAAAAAGGAGCTGCAGGTACAGCGCCACAAAAGAAACAAGAAAAGAAATTAGATGATCAGTGAAAGAATAGTTATTTTTTCTGTAGAGGTGAAGGGCATAAAAAGAAGCATTGTACCAACTATCACGCTTGACGTGCTAAGAAAGGTATGCTTCTTAATTTGTTTTGTTTTGAGATTAATTTAACTTCAGTACTTAGACACACATGGTAGTTAGATTCTGGTGCAATAACTCACATCAGTGTGTCTATACAGGGTTACTTGAATTGTCGAAAGCCTAATGATAATGAAAGATATATCTACGTGGGCGATAGCAAAACAGTTCAAGTTGAGACAATTGGAGTTTTTATATTATTGTTAAAGATCGGATTTTATTTGAATTTTAATGAAAAATTTGTTGTACTGTCTTTTCGACGGAATTTAATTTCTATTTCTGTTTTGGACAAATTTGGTTATTTTTGTTCATTTGAAAATAAAAAATTTGAATTGTTTCATGATTCAAAATTGGTTAGTTTTGGTTCTTTAATGCACTACGATAATCTATATTTATTTGATACAATTGTCTCATTTAATGAATCTCTGCATTTGAGTACCAGAGGAGTAAAGAGAAAATTAACTAATGAGAATTCAGCTGCATTATGGCACAAGAGATTGGGACATATCTCCAAACGGAGAATGGAAAGACTTGTGTCAAATGAAATTCTCGATCCCTTGAATTTTACAGATTTTAATGATTGTATTAACTGTATAAAGGGAAAACAAACCAATAAAAGAAGATTTGAAACCAATAGATCCTCAGACGTCTTAGAACTTATATATACAGCTATCTGTGGACCATTTCCTACATCTGTTTTGAATGGTCAACAATATTTTATAACGTTCATACATAATTTTTCAAGATATGGTTACATATATCTCATTTCAGTAAAGTCACAATCACTAGACGTGTTCAAAAATTTTAAGGCTGAAGTTGAGAATCAACTCAACAAAAGAATTAAAAGCGTCAGATCTGACCGTGGTGGTGAGTACTATGGTAAATATGACGGTTCAGGTAAACAACATCCAGAACCATTTGCTAAATACCTAGAGGAATGCGGTATCGTCCTACAGTACATTATGCCGGGTTTACCCACTATGAATGGTGTAGTTGAAAGATGAAATAGAACGCTTAAAAACATAGTAAGGAGTATGATATGTCATTCTACCTTACCAGAGTCACTCTGGAGAGAAGCACTTAAAACTGTAGCATATATCCTTAACAAAGTTCTAACTAAAACAATTATCAAAATCTCTTATGAGTTTTGGACAGGGAAAAAGTCCAGTTTCAAGTATTTACATATTTGGAGATGTCCAGTTGAGGCAAGACCTTATAGGTCAAATGAAAAGAAACTGGATTCAAGAACGATTAGTTGTTATTTTATTGAATACTCTGAAAGATCCAGAGATTACAAGTTTTATGATCCCATAACTAAATCGATTTTTGAGACAGGAAATGCCCGATTCTTTGAGGATGTCGAGTTTAGGGGAGAAAATATAGTAAGGGACATTGTCTTTAAAGAAAAATATATTAATATTCCCACAGGTATCATTGATCTTGCTCAGGATTCTATTCCTAAACAAGATCATGACATGACAAATTAAGACAATGTCGAAAAATAAACTGTTATAGAAGAACAAACTCTTCCTCTCCAAGAACCAGTGCCTTTAAGAAGATTCACTAGAGAAAGGAGAAGTGCAGTACCAGATGATTACATTATTTTTCTTCAAGAACATGAGGATGACACTGGATTGATGGAAGATGATCCAATCAACTTCCGTCAAACCATGAAAAGTTCAAATTCTCAAAAGTGGATCGATGCCATGAATGAGGAGATTAAATTTATGAAGGACAATGATGTTTGGGATCTTGTCCCATTGCCAGAAGGTGCGAAACTCATTGGTTGTAAATGAATATTTAAAATCAAGAGAGATTCGAAAGGCAATGTGGAAAGATACAAAACTCGTCTTGTCATTAAGGGATTTACACAAAAAGAAGGTATCGATTATAAAGAAATTTTCTCTTTGATCTATTCAAAGGACTCTTTTATAATTATCATGGCATTAGTGGCATATTTTGATTTTGAGTTACATCAGATGGATGTAAAGACAATGTTTCTCAATGGGAACATTAATGAGACAATTTATATGGTGTAACCAGAAAACTTTGTATCAGGAGATCCAAAGAATATGATTTGCAAACTTAAAAAATTCATCTATGAGTTCAAACAAGTGTCTCGACAATGGTATTTCAAATTTCATCAAGTGATCATCTTATTTGATTTTGAGATGAATTTAGTAAATGATTGCATATACCATAAGTTCTATGAAAACAAGTATATTTTTCTGGTATTGTACGTTGATGACATTTTGCTTGCCAGCAACGATATTGGTCTATTGTATGAAACCAAGAAATTTCTAACTAAAAATTTTGAGATCAAAGATCTTGATAATGCATCTTTTGTGTTAGACATACAGATACACCGGAATTGCTCTCGAGTTATTTTAAAATTATCACAAATGAGTTATTTTGCAAAAGTTCTTAAAAGATATGACATGCAAAATTGTAAATCAGGTGACACACCCGTGATTAAAGGAGACAAATTTAGTCTTGAGTATTGTCCTAAGAATGCTTTTGAGGAAAAAGAGATGCAAAAGGTTTCTTATGCGTCAGCAGTAGGGAGTCTAATATATACTCAAGTATGTACGCGTCCGGATATTGCATATATTAGTGAAATGTTAGGTAGATATTTAAGTAATTTTGGATTAGATCTTTGGAAAGTAACCAAACGAGTCTTATAGTATTTACAGAAAACAAAAGATTATATGCTCACGTATCGGAAGTCAGATGAGTTAAAGATATTGGGTATACTGATTTCGATAATGTTGGATGCCAAGATACTATGAACTCAACGTCAGGCTATATCTACCTGTTGGCTGGAGGTGCCATATTCTGGAAGAATACTAAACAGTCCCTCATAGCATTTTTTACTATGCCTGCAGAGTTTATACCTTGTTATGAGGCATCCAATCAAGGAATTTGGCTGCGAAATTTCGTCACAGGATTACGTGTAGTGGATAGTATTGAAAAACTATTCAAATTATTTTGTGACAATAAGTCCGCAGTCTTATATTCCAATAATAACAAGAGTTCGACAAAATCTAAACACATAGATATTAAGTTCCTGACTGTTAAAGAAAGAGTACACTGTGAACAGTTATCGATAGAGCATATTGGGATAAACTCCATGGTTGCGGATCCGCTTACTAAAGGATTGCCACTCAAAATATTTCATGAGCATACTGCTCGTATGGGTGTCATATTATTAAATGATGTACAGTTTTAATGGGAGTTTGTTATTTTAGATGCTCTTATGATACTTTTCGATTATTAATGATTTAAGAATATTTTATGCATAAATAAAATTTGAATTTATTTACACTCTAACTTTGGTATGGTTTGATCTCACAAAAATTTAAGATAGACCAGTTGAAAATAGGCATGTTTTGATCACATTACATGAAAATTTCATGCTACACATCCACATCATGATTCATGTCATTCAATTGTATCGATATATGTGACCATTGATGGGTCGAGTTACGAAATTGTAACAAAGGCCGCTTTGATCTTATATTGGTGTGATCGATGGATCGAATTGGTTACAGATACATTTTAGTAATGACAGTAAAGTTGAGTTCATACGGTTAATTGTGAAACATAATTATAAGGTTGCACATATAGTCCAAGTGGGAGATTGTTGGATCCTTAATCCAACGTTAGACTTATATGTGAATAATTATGGGTTGCAAACTATCAAATAAGGTTAAATCCAATTAAAGTGATCAAATATGGTTTGGATTTAATGTATCTAATAGGATGTGGGTCTTTAAGGTGTAGAAATTTAAGGGCTCCTATTTCTATGATTGGCTGAAATAGGGTTCCAAAAGGTAACAGGAATGTTACCTATAAATAGGGTTATGGTCCCCAAATCACACGTATCATTCTATTTTTGTCCTATTTTCTAGTACCACAAAATATAGCTCTTCTCTGATATCCCATCGTCAGAAAAGATACCAGAGAGATACTAAAGGGCTCTCTCAAGAATCGGCGAATACGTGTTGACCTGGAAGGCCACCCCAATACCCTTGGAGATTCATATATCAATTTGTCGATATGAATCCAAGTACGCTTCCGCTATTTTACTGTTCATTTATTTCTTAATAATCACCATATAGATTTTGGGTTTAATAGGTGATGATTTTCACCAAAAATTAAATTTAGATAACCACCCTAACACTAATGGCACAGAAAAGATTAATCTCACACACATATAATGATTATTTTCGTCATAAAAAAGTTGAATCCCCGAAAAAGGACTATAATTTTGGAATCGAAGGAGTATATTTGAAGAAAAGAATAAGTAGTTAGATCTTGTGTTTCGTTAACTTTTGCCTTTTGCATCTTCAGTATTCTATTGCTGGATGAGATATAGCACTTATGGGTAAAAAAAAAAAACTTGCCAAAACTGTACTTTGCTCCACTAGATTGTTTTGACTGCATTCCTTTTTAGTCTTTTGATTCTTCCCTCAAAAAAAAAAAAAGAAAGATCCTTTGATTCTTAGACTTGTCCTCATTGTATAAGTTATGTAAATTAACTTCATTTTCTTTAGAACAGTAAAAGTGACAGGGGAAATTATAAAAGTGATGGTTACAAACCCAAGGAACACAATACTAAAAGGTACCTTATCTCCCCAATAAATTGCACTAATATTCATTGTAGCTTTTCACACTAACAGATTCTTTGTCCATTAGTTTAACCATTACTTTTTTTTAATCTCTCACTACTCCCCACATCCTTTCTACTTTCAACTACCAGGTCTAGGATTTGAGCCCTAAATCTGACAGTGGAGAGAATTCTAAAAGTCCTCTCTTGAGGAGTTTATCAATTTCTATCTTGAGACTTCATCAAAATATTTCTTCTTCTGTCTCTCAACAATTTTCTGTGTGGGACTATCACTCAAGCTTTTAATAAATTAAGGGTAAAATACACGAAACCCTCTTGTGGTTTCGCGAAAAGACATCTTACCCCCTATCATTTAGAAACCTCCACATAAACACCCTAAACTTCATAACTAAAGCGGAAATTGACCTGTAACCGGGTGTGCGACCTAGTGACGATGGGTATGCCAGATTAGTTTGGAACAGGGGCTCAGTAATTCGTGGGAAATCAAAGCCACTCCTACGATTTTCTTCCTCAGAGATGGCAAAATGGTAGACAAATTCTAAAATGGCAATTTTAATACTCTAAAATCGGATTTCAGAGAACAAGGGATCAATTTTCTTCAACAATTTGCTGAATCGGATCTCAGAGAACAAGGGATCAATTTTCTTCAGCAATTTTCTTCAGTAGTAGTAGTAGTAAATATAGAATTGAGTGCCCACTCAATTATTGATTGGGGATGTTTGGGAAAAATTTGGGAATCCACTCATAAGGGGAGTGGTCATGCCGCTACAGATGAGGAGAAGAATATGGCCTTCTGCCTCGAGATTGAAGCTACAGCTGAGGAGATTGCCCAGGAACTTATTCGTTTCCACGAAGAAATGATGGTAAGAAAAGCAGATGGTGCACATCTTCTGTGAAAAAATATCATTATCACCTTTTCTGTCCCAGTCGTGTGAGGGTGAGGGTAAGGGTGATGATGATGATGAGGTTGACGATTCCGCTTCTTCCGCTGCTTCTGGCTCTCGCCCTTCTTGTAAAAACAGAAAATCTTGAAATTGGAGTACAGGGACTTTAGTCTTGATGGCAACGGCGACGACATGAACGGGAATGGGGACGAGGGATGGGCAGGTGCTCTCATCGAAAATGAAGATGTAATTGTTGGAATCGTCGGCAGAATGATGTTGGTGGTCAGGGGGTGGATTGTAGACTCCCAGATGGGCGAGTGCTCCCATGGCCAACAACTTGAGATGGCTCCATAGGTTTAGAATCAATGCTCCAGTCAGGGCTGTCGGTAATCTGATGATGAGTAACGGCAGTGGGGGAAAGGGAATTATACCACTCGTAATTCAGTGGAGTTATGTTTGAGGTGGGAAGCTGGAAAAAATGGGTTTCCTTTTATCATTTCTGAGTTCGGGGTGGGGTTGGGGGCAGGGGAGAACTGAAAAGAGCAAAACAGTTGCCACCGTGAGTGTGTGTGTGTTTAATACTTGCTTTGGCATTTGATTCAAAGTTCCAAGGGAAAGCTTTCAAGCTTACGTTTCTGGATATACATTGGATTGTCAATTCCTACTAATTTAGCAGGCCACGGGTTAGACGAGAGTATTTGACCTGCTGCCGGTAACTCAGCCGGTTCAAAAGGTAATTTCCACTTTAGTTATGAAAGTTAGGGTGTTTATGTGGAAGTTTTTAAATAATAGGGGGTAAGGTGTCTTTTCGCAAAAGCACAAGGGGGTTTCTTATATTTTACCCATAAATTAAACTAAAAGAGCTATGTGTTTATCTTTTGCAATCTCTTACTTTGTCTGTTTCTCTATAAAGTATATTTTGCAAGTATGCAGGCATAGATAATTTAATCATAGATTTACATAATTTCCATGATTTTCATGTATCATTTAAGAACAGGACACTTTTGTGTTGTGGTCTTCATGCATTAATCTTTGTTTCTTGAGGGCTTGACGCCACATAATACAGAGTTCTATGATTAAGCTTTGGAAATTTGGTATTAAAGTCCTATCCATAACAAGTTTGACATTTTTTTGTGAAATAAAATGCCTCCTATGTCGAAATTAGTTACTCACGAGAAAGAGAGAGAGAGAGAGGTAAGGTAGTTTTAATGTAAGCTTTCAATTTAGAAAAATTGGGAATTGACTTGAGTTTTGTTAACCACGTAACTATGAGGTTTTTTATTGGACTCAAATATAGGTTATATAGCAAAATCTTTTGACAGGTATTTATACCATATCTTAATGTGACGGCCCTACCTCCCCCTAGAGCGTTCCCCAGGGTTTGGCGGGTCGCCTGCCCATCTCTCGTCAGGACTCATTCACTCATAGATCAAGAAAAATAACGTACATCCATAGAAAATAAATAGTACATCCACTTCAACTTAATATATACATTGATGCTCAAATCCAGATACAAAGCTTCTATACGCCAAGTTACTTTCAAGTGTTTACAATTCAAGTACAAAGAAACCATTGTCGGGTGCTAGCGCGAGTACAATTTCAAAATTTAAAACAATTGTACTACGCTAATCTGTACACGCCTCACGCCTCGCTCGTACCTCCTGTAAGGAAAACAAATGGCGTGGAATGAGCTAAAATTCCAGTGAGTTTTCAAATAGCAAGTTGACCATTATTTAAAAGTGCAGGTATCACGTAGCAAAATAATGACCATTAAAAATTCATAAAAGTGAGCAATAACACTTCAAGTAGCAAATCTAAAAAATGAGCAAGTGTAAAGTTTTTCTTTTAAAACGAAACAATAACACGATAAGAACTAATCATTCCAAAGTATAAGGATATGGATGGCTTCCAGGAGCCAAATTCTTATTGCAATACCAGAACTTAATCAAGTAATAGTTAACACTCCGTCAACTTTCAAGTAAGTAACCAATCCAGTAGAGCACCACTTAACTCCAATCTCCATCCACCAACCAAATCCGTTACCGGACCCGAACTCCAAGATAAATACTGGTGGTAATACTCGAGTATACCGATTAGTCGAGAAGATAACACTCCACTCGACATCACTAGATACCCATGGTTTGTTATCTAATTGACCAATCCCTTGCCGACTCGACTCGATTAACTAGCCAAAGGGATTTGGGTCCCCAAAAAGTCGATGAGATAACACTCCAATCGACTGAATCAAGATAAAAGTACGGAGACGGGAATGAGAGGCACCTACCACTCACATTGAGTGTGGTACATGCTGCCGCTCAGCACTTACAAGTTAAGTACAAGTATATCAAGTCAATTGTAACAATAAACAAATATATATCATATTAGGGCAAGTGCGATAAAGTACACTCTTGCCCGATCCAACAAATTACATATCATTAAATCACATGGATCAAGTATTGAAAATAAATGTCCAGTTCAACCAAGTATTTGGAAGCACTCACCAAAGGTCTAGTGCCTTTCAAAAGTCACGTTCAGGTCCAACTCCTTGGTTGGAGTCCAAATCTGCAATAAAATATTATTTACGAATATAAAACTCTCTAGAATTCGAAACATAGGGATTTCGCTTCAAGAAAATCAAGTAAATGCAACTCGTTTAAGTAGTATTCAAGATACTTATCAAAATCCGAAAAATTCATGCTCCCTCGTCTAGTAATGGTCAAGAAGTGGTTTCGACTTTAAAAATTACACTTGGTATCAAAGACCGGGAAAATCGTATTTTGAAAGGGTCGCTACTTTCACGTTTCAAGGGTACGAGTTTCGACAAAATTTTAGTTTATATACCCTGACTAAAGAAAACTCGAATACCATAGGCGATCCAAGTCCAACTTGACCTCAAATCATCGCTCAAGTCGCAAGTACATATGCCTAACTCTCGAGTGAAAATTTCAGCAGCACGCCCTTTGTGTTTACCTATTTTTCAGTCATTTATGGCTTCATTATTTTTCTCAAGCCCCAAAACACACACAAGCAATGTTACCCAGATAGCCCTTCAATTACGCTCCATAATCATCCAATTACAACACAAGTCTAATAATACAACCGAAAATCAGTTTTGAAGACAAAAGGCTAACCAGCAGATTTGACATCTTATAGTATTTTGGTCACAACTGGAGCTACGTTTATCAAATTGGTACACTTTCTACCGTTTCGAAACTAAGACGAAGAGACAACTTTCATGAAGACCACTCAGTCCAGTTCAGAATTGATCTAGGTCAAAAGTACAGATTACAGAACCAGAAGGTCCTTGTCAGTATGGTTGTCAGTACTGAATTCAAATGACAATAACTCAGGCTACACAATTCCGTTTGAGGTGTTTTCAGATGCTTTGGAAATCTGAAACATAGGGCTAAAAGTTTTGTGTTTTGACCAAAGGCTGATTTGATATGGATCAAGGTGAAAAAATGCAGCCAAAATGATGAAATGTCAAAACTGTCTACAAAACTATACCTATAGCAGTCAAGGGTATTTTTGTCATTTCAAGTGATACAGTGCTCAGATTGAGTTGAAATTTTACAGTCAACTATAGAACATCATTGTATACAATTTTTATGTTTTAATCTAAGTCCAATTCGGCCTCCATCATACACGAATAGAACTGGTCAGAACAGAGCATTTGAAATCCTTAAATCTGGAATTTAATGCATTCAAGGTATAAATTTCACATTCCTAACTTGAACCACCACTTCAACTTCCTATACAAGATTATAGACATCATATGCTCTCTAAACAACAAGGCATACAACTAAACCATCCAAACCCTAACTCAAAATCCACCAAAAATCATCAAAACTACTTAGATAACTAGCATTAGCCAAGAATTTAAGTTGTTATACAAACTTAAACAAGCTTAAGGGATAGAAATAGGATGGACAGCCATAATACCTCACTAAGATACTTGCAAGAGATATCCACCACCTTTCCCTATAAACTTTTAGCACACCAAGCTTCCCAAGTGCTCAAAGAAAGGATTAATCGGTTTAGATTCTTGATTTTTCACTCAACTAAGCTAGGAATTAAGATTGAAATGAAGTGGTCTTCACTCTTTTCTTTTTCCTCTCATAAGTCACGACCAAGATGAAGGAAAATGAAGAAAAATGAGCCAAGAAGAAAGATAAGAAGAAAGGAAAATGTCTTTGTCAAAGGACCTTGGTTGGATTTTGACAAATGGCTTAATCACAAATATTTCCACCAAAATATCTCTCTTTTCCTTAGTCAATAATGGTGGCTGACTTAAGGGTTAATTAAGAGCTAATTAGCTCAACTAAAACAAGGAGATTAAGGTAATAAAGTAGTGTTCAAATGGTGCACTCAATCGGTAGCAACGGTACCCGTCGGTTCAAACCGATTTTCCTTAAATCACGCGTACTAGGGTTTCAACTTATGATTCACTAACTTATTATTATCACTTCTAATCACACACTTTCTCTTATCTAAAACTCACTCTTAATCACCAAATTGAGTACACACTTCACACCGATTAATCACACTACCAAAAGACGTAAAAATCCAAGTTTATCTTAACGATAAAAGTAAAGGGAAAACCCTTGGTTCTATTGTAACTATTGAGGAAATGAATGAGTAGTAAAGCTATTGTAAAATAATGGATTCCAAATAAAAGGGAATTTTTAAGAAATTATGAGAGATTTTACAAGTCTGACAGGGTGTCGAGCCTGTGCAATGATAATTACCTACTCAAAAAAAATATAAATTTTTATATAGCGGTGAGTAGGGTCGAATCCACAGGGAGTGGGAATAATTCATTTCTTCTAGAATTCAGCACATGGGGGATTTTTGTAGAATATAAAATGACTAATTAACTAACTAATGAAATAACTAATAAAAATAAACAGGAATTAATCAATAACCAATATGACTCTAGCCAAAGGTGCAACTTTTCAGATACGGTCCATTCAACTGATAATCGATACAAAGATAATTCAACTACTCATTACTAGATTGGTTATAATTGTCAAACACACGATGACCAACAAGCCTTTCCTTAATTTCTCGATAGTTAAGGTACGACCGTTAACTATTTCTCTAACCAAGAAATAACTCCAGGTACGACCATAGGATTTAATTACTCGATTGCATTAATAATTAAAAAACGTCAACCCTAACCAAAAAACACGTTACGAGGGTTTGTTTAAGTTAGATCATACGTTTCCCTAACATAAAACCAATCACGCTAGTCGCCACTGGTATTAATCAATTGAACAATTACGGATTCAATCAATTAATTTGGCATTAGATCATTAAATTAATTTGAATATCGGGCCCATGACATTCAAATAACATAATAAGCATAAGCAATTAAATCAGAAAACGTACAAATACCAATGAATAAAAGAAATAAATAAAATTAATTCGATCTCACAAATATTTGGAACCGCGCCTTCAAATTGGCCTTCGACTAGATGAGAAATTTAGTTCATCTACATGGAAGAAACCCCATGCGGAATTGCAGAAGTTATTATCCAAAAACAAACTATGTTTCCGTCCTCCCTGCCCAAGAGACGGAAAAAAAGGAGAAGCTAAATAAATACGAAGGAATTCGACAAAAATCGCAAAAACGAAGTTCTCGTATTCTAAAACAAAACTACTACTTGTCCCGTGGTCCCCACGAATAAGGAGCAAGCACTCTGTACATTTGTTTCTTTTAAAGTCCAATCACCAATGAAAGAAACCTCTAGTCCGTGGGTCCCTCCGAATTGAGAGTAAAAGTACCAAAAGTGAGGCTCTGCTCAATGTTTCCTCTCTTCCTATTTCCCATTGCCCGTAGGACTTTTTAGGCTCAAAACACTCCTACTCAGCAAAAGGAGATGCAATCCGTCTGCGGTTCTAGGTGGGCCCGGATTTGTGAAGCTTTTTGAGGTCTCCCACATGTGGAGCAATTTTCTCCAACAGGTCCCCCTTTTTAGCACTTTTTAATTTCATTTCCTGTAGATAGGTCCAAATATCAAATATAAGTATATATTAACAATTTAAAACAATATTTAGTAAGGACAAAGGGAAAAATTAACAGTAAAATTATTAACAATTATCACCCTATCAATTTCCCCCACACCTAAATCATGCTGCCCTCAAGCATGGGGACGACAAACAACACCAATATTTGAAAATGGGTATTGTTACAACTATAGTATTGCCAAGGTACCAAGAAAAACATATATCAAGTATCACAGGTCAAGATCAAAGACAAATCACCCCGGTTAGCTTCCTAACCACCAACTCCTCCAATTTAAAGCAAACTGATCTAAGAAAAAGGAATGGTTGCTCACATTTATCAGCAAATGGTCCAACTATTAACCAAAATCTCAACATTAAACTCATAATCGGCAAGCTGACTTTTATCACATTTGACACAATCTTCTACCCATTTTTTCACACTTTTTTTTTTTTGATAATAGCAAAAGACTTAGTCTCTAGCCATTAGAACCTTTTGACGCGAACTTCAACATTTGCCAGATGAAGGAGTCCGGTCACTTAGCTCCTATCACTATACGACCATGTACTCATAGAAATCACTACCATTTGACGCGAGAATCGACACTTTAGGTGAAGATCTCCGGTTACTCGGTAGTGATAACAAGCGGAGCACAGCCAACTCTTATTTATAACCATATAGCACAATAACTAAAAATAACACAAAAGTAACCGCAGCCAGCCTCAAATTTCCAAACATGGTGAACTAAAATTAATAACTGGACCAATTTACATGAAAAATGTCAACAATCATTCCCTATGCCTAGAAAAGTTAACCAAAAATTGAAAAAGTCAAGCAATTACCGATATTCACCAAAGAGATATTCCTGAACTCAACCACATTAACTTAATATCTTTTTATTAATAAAACTTGGCAATAGCAGAGTTAGAAACAACAATCCAGCATCAAAACTTGGTATTCATATAAGAACTGACCACTAGAAAAAAAAGAAAAGAAAATAAATGAAAGATAGACGAAAACAAACTAAAAATAAAGGAAAATCCTCTAGAAACTAAAACTGGAAAAACTATCACCACAACTGATCCCCCCCACACCTAAATGACACATTGCCCTCAATGTGACTAACCAACAGCAAAAGTAAAGAGAAGGGCAGCGATACTTCCCTGGAGTCGTCAAAACAGTGGAGGTTCAGGTGGAAACTGAGGAGCAAGTCCTGTATGGTGCATAAATGCTGCCAAACAAAGCAATTAGATGCAACCAACATCAATAAGCAAATGTAAACGTTACAGGCACCTCCCAATTTAACAAACAACCGCAGCAAATTATCCATAATTAGACACAGATTACAGCAAATTAGACACAATTGGATCCAAAATCGTAACAACTGTCTCCAATTGGACAGTCAATTACCCAATTCAACCTGCCAGAATTAGCAATTGACCTAAGAAAATGGCAACTCCAACAACCACAGTTCAAAATGCGGTCAACAACTTAAGCACGAGGTGTTTAGCTCGCAATCAGACAGGTAACCAAATAAAATCAACAAAGGTAGGTAAAACACCCCAAGTTAATACCACAGAATAGCAGAAATTAAAATGAGACCCAAATGACAAGTATCTCCCAAATCACCCCCAACAATTCTCGAGCAAATGAACTGGGCACAAGAGCCATCAAATTTTATCCCCCAAATGCAATAGAAACCTCAAGTGGTCAAAACCCAAGCAATATTCAACAATGTAATTAATACCAGATAATGCCCCCAAATGGAGCAGCAAATAAACTTAGTTCCACCAACATTAACCCCAGAAAATGCCTAAATTGCCCCTTGCTTTTATCCATCAAGAAACCCAAGAAACAAAAGCGTAAATTCCAGCAATATAAGAACCAGAAAAATACGAATCGAGGTTGAAAATGCAATACCTCCACCTGTCAAAAATTGACAAGTGGTAATGCGCTGGGGTGGAGCTGGTGGAGACGAGACAAGGACGTGGAGTGGTGGTGGACCAAGCGGGGAGAGGAGGGGATGAGCGCGGGGGCTGTGGTGAGCTCGTGAGCAGTGTTGAGTGGTGGACGGCCGCGAGAGGAGAGAGGAGAGGCCGTGGGTGTAGCTGGTGGCGATGGCGGACTGGTGGTGGTGGCGGACTGGTCGTGCGAGAGGAGATGGGAGAGATTATGGAGAAAGAGAGGGGGATGGGATGAACGACGGCGCTAGGTGGAGCTGGTAGCGCGCGGGGAAGTAACGTTTGGCAGTGGCGGCGTGCGATGGAGTAATGGCGGCCGAAGAAGAAAAAAGTAGGAAAAAGAGGAACAAGGCAGCGGGGAAGAAGAGGAAAAAAAGAGAAAGAAAAAGAAAAGAGAAAAAGAAAGGAAAAAAATACTAATAATAATTGCTATTGGTCTATTTTTTTCTCTTTTTTTTTGTAAATTTTTTTTTGTTTTTGAATTTAATTTTCAAAATTTGAATTTTTGAAGAAAACACAAAACTGAAGGTTTAAAAGGAAAATAATTTTTTTTTGAATTCATGTTTTTGGTCATCAAACACCGCGTGGGCATGCCAAAATTGGTAAACGTCCACTGATCTTTGGAGACACAAACACCGCGTGGGCACGCCAATATCGGTAAACGTCCACTGTGTGAGACCCCAGTCAGTATAGACCAATACCTGGACCTAGGGTATCTTGATTCCGATTTCTGAGTCGTGAGTTACGGTCTTTCAAACAGGGCCTGTTTGGTAACCCGAAATGAAATGGCTGGAACTATTTTGTGCATTTTTGACCAATACCTATTGAGATCTATTTTTTGAGATGTCTAAATAAAAGTTGTAGCCCTTCCTCGTAACTTCAAAACGGTTTCTCACCCACCTTGATCCGACATTCCTAGCCTAACTTTTGATCAAACGGTTTGGGATGGCAAATCTGGCCGTTTCCGTTTCCGTGTCCGTCCCCATTTCCGTGTGCCGTTTCCGCACTTGCATATGCCAATTTTACCGTTTTACTTGAGTTATGCATGTTAGTGGCCGTTTGTGATATATTGTGATGCAATCTTCTATTTCAGACGGTGACGGGTTAGACGGTGCCAGTGGGGCCTACTAGCTGTATACGTGACGTGATCCTTACATTTTTGCTATACGTACTTTTGGAGTAAGTATTCAGGCCGTTTATGTGTATAAACTGCATATGTATTTTGATGTGAATAAAATGGGGACTTAGGCGAGGGTGTACTTTATCACACTCGACCTAAACCCTAGTTTGTACCTATGTTTCTTTATGAGATGTGTATACATGACTTATTTTGGATTTGAACCCCTTGAGCTTGTAGCTCGGGGTGACGTTTGTGAGTTTTGGGTTTGAACCCCTTGAGCTTGTAGCTCGGGGTGACGTTTGTAAGTTGGGGTTGATCTTCCGATCTAGATGAACTATTCGAACCGGTCAGGGCTTGGTCGAAGCCAGTCCAACCTAGTTTGAGGTCACCAAGTTTGTGAATCCGGTTCACCGAGAATATGAACCAAGTTTGTAGGTTCAGGTTGTGAACCAAGTTTGTAGGTTCAGGCTGTGAACCAAGTTTGTGAACCGAGCTTGTGAACCAAGCTCAATTTCGTTCGCTCGAGCAAGTTTGTGAGGTGACTGGCCAGTGAGGGTGATAAGGTGTTAGGTGGGTGTACAAGTGGAGTTCCACGGACATTATTTGTGGTTGACGGAGTGTCGGCAGGAGGTCACGCATGGCAAACGACTTGGCTTTGGAGCCTGTGGCGGCCCCACCTCCCCCTAAGGCGAACCAGAGGGTTCGGCGAGTCGCCTGCCCAACTCTCGCCGGGACTCACTCACTCAATCATCTAACATCATCAAATATAATTCGTAAATAAACTTTACTTCTCGCATAAGCCAAGTACTTAAACAAACCGTACCATTCAACTTACTCTGTCCAAAAGTACAATTTCAAGCATCAAAGAAAATGTCTAACTTAAAATACTTAAATTCAACTTATTTTACAATTTAAAATTTCTAATCCAGGGCACAGAAGCACCACAGGATTCACATTTTTCCAAAGACACAAAAGTCATCCAAAAGATACTAAAGTTTTCCCAAAGTACATCTACAAAAGTGGGCATTCAAAATATAACATTTCTTTTCTAGTTCTCCAAGACTTCATGCAACTCAGAACCTGTCAAGGAAAACAAATTGGAAGGGATGAGCCAATAGCTCAGTGGTGCCTCGAAACATGCAATTCACATAGGGTAATTTAACAAGTACAAATGGACAAGTAAGCAATTAATAATTTAGGAAATCGAAGTAACATGACAAGAAAAGGATACGGGGCTCTCAGGAGCCAAAGTCCTCGCGCTTGATCAGGTAATTTATAGTAGTTGACACTCCGTCAACTTTCACTATCTAATCTCCATGTAGACATTTCCCTAATCTACACGTCTCCTAGCAACGACTTTCCCCTTATTTTCGGGCCCGACTCCAACACGAATTTTGCAAGCACCTTTACCAAGATGGCAGAGAGGTACCTCCCACTCTATTAGAGCGTGGTACGTGCATCCGTTTGGTTTATTTAGTCGACGAGACCACGCTCCAATCGACCTTGCAACACTTGTACTTGTGGCATTTCACGCAATTACATAGCATATAACATTTCATGATATCTCTAGCAAGTACTTTTAACAAACAGTTCAACTAACAGTTAAACACGATTCATGCAAGAGACACTCACCTCAAGTGAAGAGTCTAGAATTCCAAACTTTGATCGAGATTGTGCTCTTCACCAACTCCTAAAATCATACAAATAATTCACATAAATTTTCACTTTTGAGTTGGCGAATTTAACTCGAGTCAACTAGCATTTAATTTCACTCAAAAATTCCAAACTAGTATTAATCGTTTTCTCAAAGTGAAATCCACAAATTTCGAGTGAAATTAAATTTTGAGGTTTCTTTAAAACCAAAAACTTGCTAAATTCGTCAAATATTCCAATAACCAGGTTCTAGAGTCATATAAGCAATTAACGCCACTTTGGTGTCACAAGTTGAGAAAAATCACATTTAACCATTTAGAGGAATTTTCCCCTCTAATTTTCCCCAAAAATATCTTGGGAAATTCCTTTAAGAGGAAATCATATAAACCAAGTAAAACTAGTCGTTGGAATTTCTATAAAATAGAAACTCCTTAAGTTTGCCAAATTCCATTGACCAACTTGGTTCAAGGATTTTCATGAAGGCAAAAACTTGAGTTTTCAAGAAAATTTCCAAATTTGGCATATTTCTCGAAATAGGACATTTGGTCTAATAAAATTCAAGGTTATTGACTCGAAGTGGACCTAGTAACAAAGGTTAATGCTAGAAAACATTTTCGGGACAAATTTAGTCCACATTTAACCAAAACGAAATCCAAACGTCAAAATCATTTCTAATTTCAAACAAAATTTCTGTTTTGGGTAGCCTCGTGAAGAATAAAATTTTGGTCCACTTTTTGGACGTAAACTCTACTAGATTTTTGTCTCAAATAGAGCTATACACACCCCTTAACTAAACACAAGTCAAATTGGGTTCATGTTAACGTGAAAATCATTCAACATGTCTCATGCAAAGCTGGACAAATTTCCAAGTGCATTCGGTACAAGCAGTCCATTTTCTCTTCAATTTGTCCAAAATTTTTCAACTACTCAAAAGCTACATTTTTACCCAAACAATACTTCACATATAGGTTAACATGTTTACAGCTCAAATGGTTCAAAAACTTGTCAAAATCAAACCCCAAAATTCGCCCAAAAATCTGGAAATTTCCAGAATTTTTTTTTTCGGACAGCTCAAGGGGCATTTTTCTCTTTGATTTTTCAATGAAATTTTCCATTGTACCAAAACTGCATTTTCACCAAAACTACTCTACACATATAGGTGAACATATACATGATTTAAATAGCTCAATAACTTCACAAAATCCATCTCAAAAATTTGGGTAAAAAAAAGAAGAAAATCAAGCCTGTTTGTGCGGCTATAGCAGAGCAGAAATTTGCTCCTCTTTTTGCTCAACCATTCTCAACTTATAACTCATACTTTAAGTCCATAACAATCACAACTAATCAGTCTATCCTCCCAACAACCAATCCAGTTCATTACCTAAGCAAAAATTGCAAAACAACAACCGGTAACAAAGCTGGAAAATTGCTTCCTCATCCGGCCAGCACCCCATTTTCATTCTTAAAAATTTTCCAACATTTAACCACCACAAAACACACATATAAACACATAAAACACCTCTAGCTTCATCAATCATTAGCTTAGAGGATCAGCAACCCAACAAGTTTCACCAACGCAAGCTAAAATTTTAAGAACCAAAAGTTGCAAAAATCTGAAATCCTGCTAAGTGCTAGGCGGAAGTTTTTGGGTTACCTTCAGGTGGTTGTTTACTAGCTAAATGAAGTGCCTAGTTCCCCAAGTTTGCTCCTAGAGTCAAAGAAGTCAGTCGGCACCCTTGCACTCTGTTTTTCCAGTTGTCTGACCTATCACCGCAGCAGCACAGCAGCGACCGAAGATGAAGAGGGCTGGGGTTCTGGGGTTTTTGGTAAGCTTGGGGTGGTTCTGTGGTTGGTGGAAGGAAGAAAAAGGAAGCTGGTTTTTCTCCTTCACCCTGATCCGAACAACCCAGCAGTAGTAGGAGCGGCAGGAGCAGCGAGAGTAGCAGCAGCAACAACGATCTTCTCCTTCCTCTTGATCGATCGAGACAGCAGCAAAGAGTAAAGGTTGATGCAGGAAAAGGAAGGTGAAGGTAGGAGTTGAAGGTTGGTGAAGATGGAGGATCGGTGGAAGCTGTGGAAGAGCAGCGGCTCCTGTTTCTTTCTTGCACCCGAAGATCAGAATTTGGAGGGAAGATATGGACGTGAAAGCTGGGATAAGATGGGTTGAAAATAAAGGTAAGCTAAAGGTATAGGTTTGTTGACTTTTGGGCCTGCCATTAAGGGTGGGGAAATTTTGAATTGAATCGCGTTTACGCGCGAGAATTTTATCTACTGGTAGGAATTCCCCATTTGACATTTTCTCAGATTAGTTGTACATTTTTATAACCTCTACATACCCTACATTTCAACTTAGGGCTACATTGCGCATCAGTGCGCAAAAATTCACCCTAATGCTTAACCGAGCGCGAACCGTCAAATAAATTTTTTTTAAAAAATTCATGTAAATTAAAATATAACATTTATATAAGTGAAAACATCATTAATAATATAAATACACATTATTAAATATAAATACATATTATTTAATAATTTCAACATTTAAATAATATTTTGATTTTAATTTTCGGAAATTAATGCAATTTTGAGATCCTCACAGAGCCAACCTGTATCCTTCCTTTGTATTGTTACTTTTGCACTTGACTTGGCATTTTGTGAAATAGTTGTTTATTTAAATGTGAAATTTACGTGTTTACCCCTGTTTACTTACTAAGTTTCTAACTTACCCATTTCCTTTATTTTCCTTAACAGGGGCCGACACGGGGAAACTTTTGGCACTGTCACTAGTATAACTAGGCTTAGTTTGTAATAGTTGGTCAACTAAGATGTTCCTTTTTGTTTTGGTGGTTTGTATAAAGACCCGCCTTAGGATCCACTTTCTGCTGGTTGTTATAATGTAATATGGTGGTCTGAATAGCTACTTTTGCGAATGTAAATAGAACTCTTTTGGAGTTAGATATATTGTTGATGGTACGCTTTTGGGTTTATCTAGTTTTATTGTTTTGAAATTTTGAGTCCTGGCGCGAGTTAGGCAGGCGTCCCCCCGATACCCTAGGGTTCGCCCTTGGGAGAAGCGGGGGCGTCACACACTGACCTCAGGAGACACAAATACTGCGTGGGCACGCCAAGATTGCACTTCCTGGTCATAGTGGAGGAAAATATTAATACAGATACCTAATGGGGAAACGACAAAACAAAAGAAATGAACAACTAAAAATAATAAAATCAATATTCGGGTTGCCTCCCAAAAAGCGCCTTTTTTTAACGTTTTCGGCTAGACGTTGTCATATTTGCTCAGGGAGGATAAAATCTTGTGGCTCGTTTTAATGATTCATTCTCTATATAGTCCTGATAACCCTCGTAAATAGAGTAATCCTTGAACTCACGAGCTACGGTCTTCCCTGGACTAGTAAATGGCGCCAAACAAGTCAACTATAATTTGAATTCTCCATTCACTCCTCCCTCACTTGTATTTATTGGTTCAAGATATCTTACCATCGCCACTCTTAATTTATTCTTGTCATGAAATTCAAAAATTTCTGGTATAATAAAGTCAATTTCATTAACAGAAATTGAAGAATAAGAGTCAGGAGAATATTGATGAAGAAATAGATACGATGTCACCGCATTTGAAGATTCTCACTGGATTTATTCACTTGAACGAGTTGAAACTAGGGTCTCATTTCTTGCACTTTAGTTTCCTTTTCAACTGCACCTTTAGATCTGTTTTCTTCAAACTCTTGCAGTTCCATGTCATTTGGCCGGACAATTGCACTCTCATCTTCCTCAAGGTTGATATTGGTTTGTGAGGGCAATTCTTCAAGGTGAGAAGCTAATCGCGTTATCCGGGACGTCAATAGTTGCACTTCATCCGCCAGGTTACTAATGCTCACTTGTGTCTCCTGATGAATTCGATATGTATTAGTGGCGAATAATTCAATCATTTCCTGAAAAAACATACCTGACATGGATGATGATTGTTGATACTCTTGCTGTTGAAAACTCATTGGTCTGATCGCATAATTAAAATTGGAATCAGCCCACCATCCTTGATCATACCCGTTTGAATAAGGGTCATACCACGTTTGATATTGAGATGAAAAATCTCCAAAAGCATAAATTGGAATATTTAGGTTATCTTGAAATGCGGGGCATATGTCGGTTGAATAATTTGAGGCAAAATAAGTTTCACAATTTGCAACAGCCCATTGATCATTAGGAAAAACACGAGTCTCATAACCCCATTCAGGAATAAAATCCAGTCTATCATCAAAATACGGAATAGTAGCAGCCATAAACTATATAAAAAAAATAATAATAAGAGAAAAATGAATAGAAAATAAAAACAAGATGAACCCCAAAAGAAACGAATTAATCTGGCACCAGTCCCCGGCAGCGGCGCCAAAAATTGACAGGGTGTCGAGTCTGTGCAATAATAATTACCTACTCAAGAAAAATACAAATTTTGTATATAGCGGTGAGCAGGGTCGAATCCACAGGGACTGAGGATAATTCGTTTCTTCTAAAATTCAGCACATGGGGGATTTTTTGCAATAACTAATGAAATAACTAATAAAAATAAAAAAGAATTAATCAATAACTAATACGACTCTAGCCAAAGGTGCAATTTTTTAGACATGGTCCATTCAACTGATCATCGATGCAAAGATAATTTAATTACTCATTATTAGATTGGTTATAGTTGTCATGCACGCGATGAACAACTAGCCTTTCCTTAATTTCTCGATAGTTAAGGTACGACCGTTAACTATTTCTCTAACCAAGAAATAACCCTGGGTACGACCATAGGATTTAATTACTCGATTGCATTAATAATTAGAAAAGCCCAACCCTAACCAACAAACACGCTACGAGGGTTTGTTTAAATTAGATCATACGTTTCCCTAACATGAAACCAATCACGCTAGTCGCCACTGGTATTAATCAATTGCACAATTATGGATTCAATCAATTAATTTGGCATTAGATCATTAAATTAATTTGAATATCAGGCCCTTGACATTCAAATAACATAATAAGCATAAGTAATTAAATCAGGAAACGTACAAATACCAATGAATAAAAGAAATAAATAAAATTAATTCGATCTCACAGATATTTGGAACTGTGCCTTCAAATTGGCCTTCGACTAGATGAGAAACTTAGTTCATCTACATGGAGGAAACCCCATGTGGAATTGCAGAAGTTATTATCCAAAAACAAACTATGTTTCCATCCTCTCTGCCCAAGAGACGGAAAAAAGGAGAAGCTAAATAAATACGAAGGAATTCGACAAAAATCGCAAAAACGAAGTTCTCGTATTCTAAAACAAAACTACTACTTGTCCCGTGGTCCCCACAAATAAGGAACAAGCACTCTGTACGTTTGTTTCTTTTAAAGTCCAATCACCAATGAAAGAAACCTCTAGTCCGTGGGTCCCTCCGAATTGAGAGTAAAAGTACCAAAAGTGAGGCTCTGCTCAATGTTTCCTTTCTTCCTGTTTCCCATTGCCCGTAGGACTTTTTAGGCTCAAAACACTCCTACTCAGCAAAAAAAGATGCAATCCGTCTGCGGTTCCAAGTGGGTCCGGATTTGTGAAGCTTTTTGAGGTCTCCCACATATGGAGCAATTTTCTCCAACAGGTCCCCCTTTTTAGCACTTTTTAATTCCATTTCCTGTAGATAGGTCTAAATACAAATATAAGTATATATTAACAATTTAAAACAATATTTAGTAAGGAAAAAGGGGAAAATTAACAGTAAAATTACTAACAATTATCACCCTATCAATTCTCCCCACACTTAAATCATGCTGCCCTCAAGCATAGTGACGACAAACAACACCAATATTTCAAAATGGGTATTGTTACAACTATAGTATTGCCAAGGTACCAAGAAAAACATATATCAAGTATCACAGGTCAAGATCAAAGACAAATCACCCCGGTTAGCTTCCTAACCACCAACTCCTCCAATTTAAAGCAAACTAATCTAAGAAAAAGGAATGGTTGCTCACATTTATCAGCAAATGGTCCAACTATTAACCAAAATCTCAACATTAAACTCATAAATCGGCAAGCTGACTTTTATCACATTTGACACAATCTTCTACCCATTTTTTCACACTTTTTTGTTTTTGATAATAGCAAAAGACTTAGTCTCTAGCCATTAGAGCCTTTTGACACGAACTCCAATATTTGCCAGATGAAGGAGTCTGGTCACTTAGTTCCTATCGCTATACGACCACATACTCATAGAAATCACTACCATTTGAGGCGAGAATCGACACTTTAGGTGAAGATCCCCGGTTACTCGGTAGTGATAACAAGCGGAGCATAGCCAACTCTTATTTATAACCATATAGCACAATAACTAAAAACAACACAAAAGTAACAGCAGCCAGTCTCAAATTTCCAAACATGGAGAACTAAAATTAATAACTGGACAATTCACATGAAAAATGTCAACAATCATTCCCTATGCCTAGAAAAGTAACCAAAAATTGAAAAAGTCAAGCAATTACCGATATTCACCAAAGAGATATTCCTGAACTCAACCACATTAATTTAATATCCTTATATTAATAAAACTTGGCAATAGCAGAGTTAGAAACAACAATCCAGCATCAAAACTTGGTATTCATATAAGAACTGACCACTAGAAAAAAAAGAAAAGAAAATAAATGAAAGATAGACGAAAACAAACTAAAAATAAAGGAAAAATCCTCTAGAAACTAAAACTGGAAAAACTATCACCACAACTGATCCCCCCCACACCTAAATGACACATTGCCCTCAATGTGACTAACCAACAGCAAAAGTAAAGAGAAGGGCAGCGATACTTCCCTGGAGTCGTCAAAACAGTGGAGGTTCAGGTGGAAACTGAGGAGCAAGTCCTGCATGGTGCATAAATGCTGTCAAACAAGGCAATTAGATGCAACCAACATCAATAAGCAAATGTAAGCGTTACAGGCACCTCCCAATTTAACAAACAACCGCAGCAAATTATCCACAATTAGACACAGATTACAGCAAATTAGACACAATTGGATCCAAAATCATAACAACTGTCTCCAATTGGACAGTCAATTACCCAATTCAACCTGCTAAAATTAGCAATTGACCCAAGAAAATGGCAACTCCAACAACCACAGTTCAAAATGCGGACAACAACTTAAGCACGAGGTGTTTAGCTCGCAATCAGACAGGTAACCAAATAAAATCAACAAAGGTAGGTAAAACACCCCAAGTTAATACCACAGAATAGCAGAAATTAAAATGAGACCCAAATGACAAGTATCTCCAAATCACCCCCAACAATTCTCGAGCAAATGAACTGGGCACAAGAGCCGTCAAATTTTATCCCCCAAATGCAATAGAAACCTCAAGTGGTCAAAACCCAAACAATATTCAACAATGTAATCAATACCAGATAATGCCCCCAAATGGAGCAGCAAATAAACTTAGTTCCACCAACATTAACCCCAGAAAATGCCTAAATTGCCCCCTGCTTTTATTCATCAAGAAACCCAAGAAACAAAAGCGCAAATTCCAGCAATATAAGAACCAGAAAAATACGAATCGAGGTTGAAAATGCAATACCTCCACCTGTCAAAAATTGACAGGTGGTAACGCGCTGGGGTGGAGCTGGTGGAGACGAGACAAGGACGTGGAGTGGTGGTGGACCAAGCGGGGAGAGGGAGGGATGAGCGCGGGGGCTGTGGTGAGCTCGTGAGCAGCGTTGAGTGGTGGACGGCCGCAAGAGGAGAGAGGAGAGGCCGTGGGTAGAGTTGACGCGACCGTGGTTGGAGCTGGTGGCGATGGCGGACTGGTGGTGGTGGAGGACTGGTCGTGCGAGAGGAGATGGGAGAGATGATGGAGAAAGAGAGGGGGATGGGATGAATGACGGCGCGATGTGGAGCTGGTGGCGCGCGGGGAAGTAGCGTCGGGTAGCGGCGACTTGCGATGGAGTAGTGGCGGCCGAAGAAGAAAAAAGAAGGAAAAAGAGGAACAAGGCAGCGGGGAAGAAGAGGAAGAAATGAGAAAGAAAGAAAGAAAAGAAAGAAAGAAAAAGAAGAAAGAAAGAAAGAAAAAGAAAGGAAAAAAATACTAATAATAATTGCTATTGGTCTATTTTTTTCTCTTTTTTTTTGTAAATTTTTTTTTTATTTTTGAATTTAATTTTCAAAATTTGAATTTTTGAAGAAAACACAAAACTGAAGGTTTAAAAGGAAAATAATTTTATTTTGAATTCATGTTTTGGGTCATCAAACACCGCGTGGGCACGCCAAGATTGATAAACGTCTACTGACCTCAGGAGACACAAACACCGCGTGGGCACGCCAAGATTGGTAAACGTCCACTGACCTCAGGAGACACCAATACTGCGTGGGCACGCCAAGATTGCACTTCCTGGTCACAGTGGAGGAAAATATTAATACTGATACCCAACGGGGAAACGACAAAACGAAAGAAATGAACTACTTAATTTATTCCTGTCATGAAATTCAAAAATTTCGGGTATAATAAAGTCAATTTCATTAACAGGAATTGAAGAATAAAAGTCAGGAGAATATTGATGAAGGAATGGATGCGATGTCACCGCATTTGAAGATTCTTCACTGGATTCATTCACTTGAACGAGTTGAAACTAGGGTCTCATTTCTTGCATTTCAGCTTCCTTTTCAACTGCACCTTTAGATCTATTTTCTTGAAACTCTTGCAGTTCCATGTCATTTGACCGGACAATTGCACTCTCATCTTCCTCAAGGTTGATATTGGTTTGTGCGAGCAATTCTTCAAGGTGAGAAGCTAATCGCGTTGTCCTGGATGTCAATAGTTGCACTTGATCCGCCAGGTTACTAATGCTCGCTTGTGTCTCCTGATGAAATCGATATGTATTAGTAGCGAATAATTCAATCATTTCCTGAAGAGACATACCTGACATGGATGATGATTGTTAATACTCTTGCTGTTGAAAACCCATTGGCCTAGTCGCATAATTAAAATTGGAATCATCCCACCATCATTGATCATACCCGTTTGAATAAGGGTCATACCACGTTTGATATTGAGATGAAAAATCTCCAAAAGTATCAATTGGAATATTTAGGTTATCTTGAAATGTGGAGCATATGTCGGTTGAATAACTTGAGGCAAAATAAGTTCCACAATTTGCAATAGTCCATTGATCATTAGGAAAAACACGAGTCTCATAACCCCATTCAGGAATAAAGTCCAGTCTATCATCAAAATACGGAATATTAGCAGCCATAAACTATATAAAAATAATAATAATAAGAGAAAAATAAATAGAAAATAAAAACAAGATGAACCCAAAAGAAACGAATTAATCTGGCACCAGTCCCCGGCAGCGGCGCCAAAAATTGACAGGGTGTCGAGCCTGTGCAATAATAATTATCTACTCAAGAAAAATACAAATTTTGTATATAGCGGTGAGCAGGGTCGAATCCACAGGGACTGGAGATAATTCGTTTCTTCTAAAATTCAGCACATGGGGGATTTTTGGAGAATATAAAATGACTAATTAACTAACTAATGAAATAACTAATAAAAATAAACAAGAATTAATCAATAACCAATACGTCTCTAGCCAATAGTGTAACTCTTCAGACACGGTCCATTCAACTGATCATCGATACAAAGATAATTCAATTACTCATTACTAGATTGGTTATAGTTGTAATACACGCAATGAACAACCAGCCTTTGCTTAATTTCTCGATAGTTAAGGTACGACCGTTAACTATTTCTCTAACCAAAAAATAACCCTAAGTATGACCATAGGATTTAATTACTCGATTGCATTAATAATTAGAAAAGCTCAACCCTAACCAACAAACACGCTACGAGGGTTTGTTTAAGTTAGATCATACGTTTCCCAAACATGAAACCAATCACGCTAGTCGCCACTGGTATTAATCAATTGAACAATTATGGATTCAATCAATTAATTTGGCATTAGATCATTAAATTAATTTGAATATCGGGCCCTTGACAGTCAAATAACATAATAAGCATAAGCAATTAAATCAAGAAACGTACAAATACCAATGAATAAAAGAAATAAATAAAATTAATTCGATCTCACAGATATTTGGAACCGCGCCTTCAAATTGGCCTTCGACTAGATGAGAAACTTAGTTCATCTACATGGAGGAAACCCCATGCGGAATTGCAGAAGTTATTATCCAAAAACAAACTATGTTTCTGTCCTCTCTGCCCAAGAGACGGAAAAAAAATGAGAAGCTAAATAAATACGAAGGAATTCGACAAAAACCGCAAAAACGAAGTTCTCGTATTCTAAAATAAAACTACTACTTGTCCCGTGGTCCCCACAAATAAGGAACAAGCACTCTGTACGTTTGTTTCTTTTAAAGTCCAATCACCAATGAAAGAAACCTCTACTCTGTGGGTCCCTCCGAATTGAGAGTAAAAGTACCAAAAGTGAGACTGTGCTCAATGTTTCCTCTCTTCCTGTTTCCCATTGCCCGTAGGACTTTTTTAGGCTCAAAACACTCCTACTCAGCAAAAGGAGATGCAATCCGTCTGCGGTTCCAGGTGGGTCCGGATTTGTGAAGCTTTTTGAGGTCTCTCACATATGGAGCAATTTTCTCCTACAGGTCCCCTTTTTTAGCACTTTTTAATTCTATTTCCTGTAGATAGGTCCAAATACCAAATATAAGTATATATTAACAATTTAAAAAATATTTAGTAAGGACAAAGGGGAAAATTAACAGTAAAATTACTAACAATTATCACCCTATCAAAGTCCTCACAATCACACTATCAAAATGCACACAAAAACACATACCAAAACCCTAGTATGCACAAAAACCCTAACTTATGCCCTTCCTTTAGAAAAATTATAACTTGAGTTATAAATATCAAAAATTTATATAATTTAGCTTGTTAAAAACTAGACTTCAAATACTAAGAATGTTTAGAAGACACCTCAAAGAGATTTAGTTCATAAGTTGGTCCAAATTGAGCCATAAACTACTACAACATTCCTATATTTACTTGTGCAGGGCAGAATTTTCAGTCAACTTTGCCAATTTTCTAGAATTTATGGGCATTGAATCAAACTCTAAATTTTACATCGTAGGAAGCCCTCTGAGTCTAGTTTCAAACGCAACAAATGGAACTCAATTCCGACTTTCCTTTACAAAGTTATAGCTAATTTCCCAAAACTGCGCAGAGCCTCCTACGAAAATTCTAGATTTTCTAACAACTTGAGATTATAAAACTTTTCTTAACAAAATTCACTCTCTTGACTCAAATTCAACCATTAAAGCAACCAAGAATCAAATGTAAATAAGTTCACATAAAGGTTAGAAAGAAAAGTAAAATTTCGGGGTCTCACACTTAACATCTTGTTTTTTCTTTTTTTGTTTCTTAATTACTATCATATGTTATCTTGGAGCTCTTTATAATTGATTAATCTGGTTATATATGTCAATGTCAAATTGGTGAAACTGTTAAAAAAAGATTTAAATGCAGAAGAAAATGATATTAAAAGGATGAATATCTTCTACGCATAAAATTATTTCATCTTACTAAATTTCTTACTTTAATAATAATGTTGTGAAAAAAATGATGTACCACCATCTAAATGCCATTTTACAAAAGGTTATTCATAACCTTAGTTGCAGCTAAAAGGGCTTTTTTTCTTTTTATTTTTTTTTGTTTTGAGCAACGTCTAAAAAGCTACAATCGTAGTTCATTAATAGCACTAACAATGTTCCAAAAACAATCAATTGGCTCATCATGAATAGTTATTTTGTTATTCAAAACAAAAATCAAGCTCTATTAATTCTAAAAAATTTTACCATACATATTTTTCCTTTATTTCACAATTGACTCATCATTAATATTACAATTACCAATTATGATTAGTTGGAAAAATAATAAGACGGATAAATACATAACATGATGAATGGAGTACAAGAATTAGGTCTTATTATTTGAAAGAGCATTTCTTTATCATATGGTGGTTATTCAGTTGCTAAGTTTACGAGGATGTAATTGTGAAAATTAACAAGCGAAAGGCAACTATAATTGAAAGCTGCACTTCCTTAATGTCATGTACTACTTCCTAAGTCTTAGAAAGATTGTTACGTTACATTTCTATAAGGCCACTACTAGAAGCATGAAAATTAGTGATAACATCTAACAGCAACACCTAATATTGTCATAAACAAAGTCATTTAATGACAATAATCCATATTGTCCCAAATTATTAATTTTTTATGACAACTTTATTATTGTCATTAATGAAATAAATTTTTTGTCAATACTTACGTAGGTGACAAGTAAAATTTCTAAAATGTTGTCACAACATAAACTTTTGGTTGTGACAACTAACTTGTTGTCACTCCCTCTTTCATAAAAAAATAGTTTCCCTTGCAAAATGTGAAATATATGAGGGGAAAAATAAAAAAATAGAGCTCTCTAGTTTCCTTGAAGTTGTTCTCTTTTTTCTCTCTTCATACTTTCTCTATTTCTGCGACTGAACTCAGCAGTAGTCTCAAGCAGTAGCCTCAAGTTAGACATGGCTATAGTTTCAGAATCGCAGATTTCGATTCTTCTAAAATGTGGAATTTGAATTGGCCCTTATAGGGATAGTTATAGTTATAGTTCTTGAACCTCTAGTTCCGATCTGGTTTTAGTTCCATTTTATTCCGATTCCAATTTTAGTTTCTTTCTATTACGGTTTTAGTTCTTTTAGTTACACTCAAACACTTGTTGTTATAAAATTGACTATATACAAATATGAAAATGAATATAGAAAAAAGTAAGAAATTTATTGTATTATCATGTGCATAGACAAAGAAAAATGATGCAAATTTTATGAAAAAAATCTCATTATTGATTAGATCAGATGGTCTTGTGTTTAAATTAGTTATGAAGTCTAGATTTATTAATGGGACGGGACAATAGATTGCTGGATTAGAATTGGGGCTGTTGGTATCGGGTGCTTACTATTGATATTGGCTCTAAATTGGCCAAATAGATTTAGGTTGCAAGTATTTTTTCAAATAATTTGAATTGGTCCTAAACAATCGGTTTCGGTTTCAATTCAAGTTTTTGGTAAACGTGAACCTAAACCTTTAGTCAAGGTTATGATTTTGATTTTGATTTCTAAAATTCAGTTTTGAATCCAGTTCAACAAAATATCGGTCTGATTTCAATTCAAACCTAAGCCGTGGTCACTTCTATTCCAAGTCTCTGTCTTTCTCGATCTTTCTCAAAATTTTGTCATCATCATCAAATTTTTACAGAAAATGTATAAGATTAAAGCAAGAAACAATATGTTACTGATCGGTAGATGCAGCAAAAAACAATGCTGAAGAAATTAAACCAATTGTTACTGATTGGCTAAAGCAGGTTGATGATCTAAAGAAAGGCTCAAAAACTATTTTTGAGGGTGTGGATATGTTAAGACTTTCAAGGAGTAAGCCCGCAAGATATTATCACAATAATTCGTCAACCTTGCGCATATCACAACCATTTCTTTCTCCAACAATGTCTTATTCTTGGTTGCTTTTGATTTTACAAAATTTGATTATAAAAACTGATTATAGAGAATAATCAGAATTAGCAAAAGTTACTATTTGGATGATTACAGGTTTTAATTTTTTATTATTAAAAAATATATAATCAGAATATAAAAGCAAATCAATCGAGAACAAGTCCTATACTACTCTTTTCTCTTCTCAACACTAAAATTTCACAGCATGCACTATTGGCGAAAAAAAAGCCAAGGAAATAGCCTAAACCGAAACTCAAATCTATTAAATTTATGTAAGTGAATCTACATTCTTAAGTTCTCAACTTTTCTTTCCTTTTTGCATACTGAAATTTTGTCATTTTCTTTTGAAGTGATTAAGTTCAATATTTCTATTCTAAAAAGGCCAAGCAAACAGCCTAACCACAAAAGCTCTTGAATTTATGGCACTGATGTTCTATTCCTAAGTTCTCAGCTTTTTCATTTTTCTTTTCACACATCAAAACTTTGTCATTTTCTTATCAAGTAAAGTACTAAAGATATTAAGAACTAATTATGATGTTTAAAGCATTGCATACGGATAGAATATGCTATCATCACTGTATAGTTAAGAATGATTCCACGTGTCTAATTGGCAGATGTTAAGTGGGCTTGCATCAAGGGCTACTACAAGAATAATTTATGTGCTAGCAAATCAGATATAGAACAAATTTTGATATCAAATGTTGACACTGATAAGACACAGTAACCAAAAAATAAAAAATAAAAAGATAAGACACAACAACAAATATTTTATGAAGGTTTTCCATTCTTTAAGAATATATGGAAAAATGTGAAGCTTGTGTATTCTTGTCTGGAAAGTTTAAATTCACAACGCGAGAGTGAGCATGAATAAGATCAAAGTTTTATTGATAAGGTGCATTCTATCTTCTTATTTTTGTGTGTTTATCCCATGTCATTTAGGAGAACAATAAAAAATGGCCACTCTAAAAATGAACTCTGCGATAATAGAACTCGTATTAGGTTGGTATGTATGTTGGTTGTGATGTTCTAATTGGCAAAACCTTGCCCACAGGAGGACCCGCCATGGGGTCAAGTTGTTGTGACCAAAATAACGTTATCATCTGACGTAATAATATCAGTTACATTTTCTAGAATAAGTAAGGTAAGTTCTCTTTTATCGGTTGAACGGAGGATTCATTTTATATGGTGGGATGTGGTTGGTGGTGCTATTCTGCTGATCCCCAAATCCAGTTGTGTAAATTAGCACAATTTTGATGTAAATTAATATATTTTAATGTAATTATAAAATTTACACCAATTTAGTTATAATTCACGTTTATATTAAAATTATACCAATTTACACTAAATTCTATCAATTTACACAATTGAATAGAACTTGAACCTTTCCAACTTACACCAACTAAGTCCGAGTGGGAAGTTTGTAGACGGTGATTTTGTAAGTATTTTCTGTTTTAATTCTATGGGTTCATACTACAAATACTTTTTACGCGATTAGCCAAAACAAATTGTGGACGGGTTAGCAGTCATTTTTTTCTCAAAATTTCTTGCTAATCCAAATTGCCAACTCCTCAGCATTGTTCTTACTGTTTAGCATAGTATGTGATGGACATTAATGAATAGGATAAATAATCTACTCTAAAAGCTTTGTTCTATTCAATTGGAAATTTCCAACTCTATTGAACAAACTATACATTAAAACTATTTTTGGAAGATCTTGCGTTTCACATGTTAACCTGGCTTTTGCGATTTGGAACTTCAATATTCCTTTCTTGGATGAGATCTAACACATTTGCCTAAAGCATACTTTGCTCCTCTTGATTGTTTTGAGGTTTTTGATTCTTGACTTGTCTCTATAATATAAGCTGTGTAACTTCATTTCCTCTAGAACAGTGATTGGGAAAAGAGTAAAACTGATGGTTACCAATCCAAGGAGCAAAGAATAAAGTGTGATAACTACTAACCAAAATGGGATTCCCATTTGCAGCTACATAAGAAAAGTATATATCTTCTCTACCCTATATTTGCCTTAGTTTTCATTGTAGTTTCTCAAAATTCTCACCAACAATTTGTTGTCCATCACTCTATCTATAACCATACCAAGACCTCATTAGTACATTTATTATTCTATCTCTCAACAATTCTCTGTGGGATTATCACTCTGGTTTTAAATCAAGCAAACTAAAAAAGGTATGTGTTTATGTTTCCCAATCTCTTTCTATGTGTTTATGTTTCCCAATCTCTTTCTCGGTTGATCTGTAAAGATATGTTTGTATGGACATGCAAAACACCAGATTATAAGCATAGTTTTACTTAATTTGCCATGATAAAAATGCATTGCTTAAGCAGGAGTAGAAGAGCAAGAAAGTACTTTGGTGGTTTCTCACAATTGAATGGCAAGTCTTTTAAGTAAGTAACGACTTTGGTTAAATAAATAAATAAATACAAAAAGTGGAAAAAAAACAAAGAGAAAAAAGTAATAACTTTAGTTATAGAGATAGTAAGTTTACTGCAATAAAATATTATTACAATAAACCTAATCTTACTATTTTATAACCAAGCTCTTTTTTTTTTTAAATAAGTGGGAGATCTTGAATTCAGAACTCCTACTTAAAATTACTTCTACCTTACCATCTAACCCAACTCTACCCTCCCCTAACCAAGTTAATCATTTACTTAACAAAACTCACTAATTACTTTATGAAATTAAGCATCCACTTGCAGTGCAACATTGTTAGAGTATTGGTACAACACATATAAGTGATTCAACTCTTTTTGGATTTTTTAGGGTAAATTTTATATACATTGATAGTGTATGAACTATCCCGGTTAGATGCATGATACATAAGTAAAATTTAGATTTCAAATTTAAATTCAGATGAGTTGTTATGCATTCAATAATGATGGTATATACATTGTTAATGTATAAAAAGTTAATCTTTTTTTTTTATCAGTTGATCATAAAAGTAATGGATTAGGTAGTTAACGTTTCTCGAACCCCAAATTAGGTTGATGAAAGTTATTCAAATGTTCTTTTAATCAATTAACAAATAAAAAATGGATTTGACTGTTAAAGATTCTGAAACCCCGCATTCTTCGCCATATTTTGTGTGTTACTAATAGCAAATCTATAAGTTTGACAGTTACTGTCGACTTGAACTCTTTGTGAAGAAATTTCCTTCTAAGCTAAGCTAGTCAGGTTTCCCTAATAAGAAACTAAAAAAAAAAGGGGAAAAAAATCAATTAGGGTCATGCAAAAATGAAGAGGAATAAAGTACATTTTCTTTTTGCCCCCTTAAGAATAAGGTAGTTTTCAAAAAGAGAAAAAGAAGATTCATGAGGTTACTTTTTAGTTGTGGCTAGCCACACCTATGGAATTTTTTAATTTTCCAATGATGTAATGTAAGCTTTTGATTTGGAAGCATTTTTTTTAACTTCTATAACAATTTATATCTCGTAGTGAAGCTGTGAAATATAGCAAAATCATGGGTTAATTACAGTTTGCCCTTTTGACCTTGACCCTTTTAACACTTTGCCCCCCTAAACTTTAAATATATATATATATATATACTTTACTCCCTTCATTGACTAAGTCAAATGTTAATGATGAATTCTCCATCCAAATTTTTAGGTTAAATTACATTTTACCCCCTTGTGGTTTAGCATTTTTTTACATAACCCCCTTATGGTTTCAAAAGTTTTACATAACTCCCTCATGGTTTTGATTACAGTGTCAAAGTGACGGAAATAGTCATTCGTAACAGAACTTCTAAAAATATCGAAATTACCCTTATAAATACATGACACATTAACCCGTATGATTTTTATATTTTACCATATAACCCCCTTATAGTTTAATATTTTACCATATAACCCCCTTATGATTTTTAAAATATACACATAACCCCCCTTGGTTAATAAATAATTTTCAACTTTACATGAGGGTATTTTTGACATTTTAGGTGATTCCGTTAAAAATGATCATTCCCGTCACTTTGACATTTTAATCCAAATCATAAGGGGGTTATGTATAAGTTTTGAAACCATAGGGGGGTTATGTAAAAAAACGCTAAATCACAGGAGGGTAAAGTGGAATTTGCCCAAATTTTTAACAAAATGACATTAATGCCCTTACATAATAGTTCTAAAATAATGCAATACTTTTAATCGGAATATGAAATATTTTATTAGAAAAAAAACAAAATCATATGATTTAAAAAATTTTTTAAAAAAGATGGTATAATACCAAAGATTTGGAAATTTGAATTGTGGATAAAAAGAAGTTTAAAAATTTCTAAAGCTTGCACAAGTTTTCTGTCGCTTATCTTTCTTTCTTTAAATTTTAAACGGATTAGTTTTGATAATTTTCATTTACTTTGCAGTTTTCACAAGATTTTCACGAGTCAATAGGATGCTATTTGATAATTTTATACTACATTCATACCTTGCTTTTATATTTTCTTTGCATCCTACATTTAAAAAAGTAAAAATTCTCTAAATATATTTTTCAATACATTTTTATTTTTAATCACGTTTTTATCTCATATAAAACACATTAAAAAGTTCTACGATAAAAAATATAAGCAATATTTTTCATTCCAAATGCACTAATTAATTTTATTTTATTTAAAAGAAGTGTTGCTATGGCATTGAAATAAACACATTGAGTTGCTTAAACTTTTTTTTGTGAATTATATAATTCATTTTAGCATTAAAAAATCAAATGCATAGTGTAATTTTGTTTAAATGCATTTAGCAAATATTAAAGAAATTGGTATTTATTATGTTACAATTATTATGTGTGTTTAAGAATTAGTCAGGGATGTTTTGGTCACAAAAAATATAATTTCATCTTAACCCGTCGAAAAGAAGGGGTAAAGAGTATATATTTGGAGTTTAGGGGGGACAAATTGTAACAAGGGCCAAAGTTCAAGGGGGCAAAGATTAATTAATCCCAAAATAATCCATTAGTAATAGGTACTGACACGATGTTCGAACATCTTGAGCCTTTTTATTTGCCCCTATTGTATATCATCTAGTTTTTGTATGGCAATCAAGTGAAAATTCAAAAAAAAATAAATAAATGTACAAGGGAGTAAAAAAAAGAGTATCTTGTGATCATTTAAATATTACATCTTACTAAATAATTTTTTTGATCATAATGTGTTGGAAAAAAGTGAAGTTTCAACTAAATGCCATTGAACAGAAGATTAGTTGTAGGTAGGATCATTTAAACAAGAATTGCATCTAAAAATCTAACATAGTTATACATGAGGAATCCACATGGACTTTGATGGTGTGAGCTTCTTTTTTCTTTTTTTCTTAATGTCATCATAAATAGAATTTTCATAGCTTATTAGCTATTCAAAACATTTCAATGCATTCAATCCAGCTAATACCATAGTAAACAATTTAACTCTTTCTAAGAAATTAAAGTTCTACAAAAATGGAAGGGATTCTTTTTTGTTTGAAAGTGCGTAGTAAGATTTAGACCAACAAGCTTTCTACTAGTAGTTTATAGATTTGGATACACATAGAAGATCTGTGATATACATTAGTGCAGAGCTTAGTCATAGTTTTATAAATTATTAGTCGAAAGCATCATCCGAACAATGCATAGATGTTGATTAGACCAAATAAATCATTATTAATTCTTTCTTGATGTAGTGTCTAATCTCCCATTAGAAATTCTAAATTCTGGTCCTATAATAGTTTTACATATAGTGTCTAATCTCCCATTAGAAATGCTAAATTCTACTGCTATAATAGTTTTACTTGCATTTTTCCTATAATGACATTTTTAGTGATTGCTCCATGACAGATAAAGGGTTTTCTTCTATCCTACAACTCCTAATTTCTTGACTTGCTTCACGCATAAGACTTAAAAATATTCAATTAATCTTGCTATTAAACACGCAGAAACCTAATTGAATATTTGGAGACTTTTAGTGGCTTGAGATAAAATTTATCTAAGACAATAGATATATGCACATTATTTTTATCAAATAGCCTTTACACTATTTTATTGATTGTTGGACATATGAGATTTTAGATTTTCATCAAACAGGTGAAAACATACACATATCTTTGCACCTTAATTACTTTATATAATGTATTTTCTAAATTCTTCAAAAAAATCACGAGTTTAAATAATGTTGCCAATATGAGAAATGTGTTGATGGGTAATTTGCCTGCTCTGACTTATAGTGGTCGCTGAAGTCAAAACTAACTATTCATAATTTTTCCTCCAAAAAGAGTATTTTCTAAATTAATATTGGATAAATCTAAACTAATATATGAGAACAACTGAAACATTACTAGCATCCTTTACGTTTCACCGAACATTTAATTAAACTTAGTCCAACGACCATTAATTAAACTTTGTCTCCTTCTGTTCATAGTCATCATAATCTTTACTCTTAAGGATTTATCATCATCATCACCATTATTATTATTTTGGTTAAGGAAGGCTCTACAGCTTACATGAGAGAAAGAGAGAGAGAGAGAAACAAAGATACGCTTTGATAGTCAAACTAGGAAATTCATGATCATCTGGCCACATCAACTGAATTAGGCTTTGGGGACATCATCACCTCATTTGCATATTCATAAAATATTTTCTTATCTGTTATAAAACCAAATTTTTCTAATTTCCGTAATAACATGGTTATAGACATTGGAACAGAAATATTGGAATAATGGCCATGCAAGATATTGGCGTTTCGATTGTGGGGAAAATCACAGAGAAGTTTATTGATCCAATTATGCGTCAATTTCAGTATTTATTTTGCTATAGAAGCAACGTTG